>NW_025782521.1:0-12500 GCF_021130785.1 Homalodisca vitripennis | reverse complement strand
CCTTGTTCGAATGCCACGATTACTCCAACTGCTGGACATCAAGGTGTGTCAAAGACCTATAAACGTATCCAAACAGTTGTACTATTGGCCAAAAATGCGGAAGGTTGTAGCCACTTATGTTTAAAAAATGTGCCTGTATGTCAACGGACTAAGTACGACCAACAAACTCCCTGCGGGCTTTAATGGGCAGCAGACGTGCAGTTGATTCTCCATGTGCAGATGATCGCTGCTGCAGACCTGATTGGCCCTCTGCCACGATCAGTAAGAGGCTTTAAGTACCTGTTGGTTTATTACTTGACACGTTTTACTAAGTACTCAGTCCTAATGAACGACCTCTCCGAGCTGCTACGGCAAGGCTCGTGTCTCAACACCTTGGAAGAGGAACATCTTTATGGTTTACGGAGTAACCACGGTACTTCATATGTGATAACGGGTCTGAGTTCATCGGGAAACCAGTGAAGGACCTTGCCAAACAGTACAATGTCAAGATACTACTGAACGCAAGTCGACACACCACAGGCGAACCCGGCAGAGAGGATTAATCGGGATAATCGTTGCTATGTTGCGAGCTTATGTAACAGACCATCACCGGGAATGGGACAAATTCATTCCAAAAATAGGTTTTGCACTCCCGCACCGCGCATCATGAAGGTTGACACAGCATTCACCCGCGTTTTTGAACTTTGGGCTGAGAAACTCGCTACGTCGGGAGACGGATATGAAGTTCTTAACGATGGTTCGGGTGGTGTACCCTCAACCGAGGATTGTGGTCCCTTTAGTGAGAAAACTACGAGAGCTTAAGGACATAATTCCAAGAGGTTTCAGAGAGACTGAAAACAGCCCATGAAAAAAAATGCTAAACGCTATAACCTGCGCAGACGACCTGTGACTTATAGAGTGGGAGACGTCGTCTTGAAAAGAAACTTTGTACAGTCCTGAATGCTACATAACTACTTTGCAGCCAAACTAGCACCACGCTATGTTGGACCCTACGTAATAGTTGAACAGGTATCTCCTCTGATCTATAAGCTGGCGGACATGGACGGGCAAGAAGATAAGGCCAGTGGCATTTGTCGGACTTTAAGAAATTTCGGCAGTGGAAGAAAATTTGGGAAATTTTTCTGCCGGATTGGGGGGGTGTTTGTTGACGTGTAACTTTTCTGTTTTACCTGAGCAATTGTTATGTAGAAACTGATCACTCTAACATAACGAAATTTTACATCCAAATGAAGAAGCGCGCATTCATTGTTGCTGCAAGTAACAGAACGGTCACTGATTAGACGCCAATCAGCTGTTCAAATAAAGGGAGTTAGGCTAAGGTGCGCCATTACCATGCCATTGATATTTTGTCGCTTGCGTATGTCAGTTAGTAAAATTGCAGTATAATAATTTTGTCTTTACAGAATTAAATATCTACGGTAAAACTAAGCCTTGGGCCTCGTAGTAAGATTGTCAAGTCCTGTCGATAAACGTAGGAAATTAATTACGTTATCTGTAAATAAATTAATACTATATCTAGTCTTTTAATAGTTCACGGAGATAAATAGTTGTAAATACGGTGTTCATAGTGTCAAATACTGTAACCACATATTGTTTCTGTAAATTGTACATAATTAGGCCGAGATATTATCTCGTAACAATTGCATCGTCTCTCATAAAATTTCCTTACTAAACTTGTTAACTGTTCTATAAATAATTGAATCGGTAACTTTATGTCCCTAATGTTTGTATATTATTTAGTTTTACTCAGAATCATGTAAAGGCAGTTGTCATGAAATTTATACCTACCATTGCCGTTGAAAGTGCATACTTTAATGCAATTATGTTAATACTTCAATACACTTTTACTATAAATTATTGTAATTAATTAGTTTAAAGTAAGAACAAACGTAATTAATTTGTTCTGTGTCAGAATAATTATGTTTTGTGTTTAAGACCAATATTGTATATCATTGTAATGGCAGATTCTGCGCTTTTTTTAATGTACTTATGTTTTATGAATTTAAACGTTTCTTTACATTTTACTGGCCGCTGTAAGCTAAATACGAGTATGTTAGACACACCAACAATAGTGACAGATGTTGCTGTTTTAGTCAGCTGGTTTTCTTTTAAGTTAAGTTTGACATTGTTTCATGATTGATTATAAGTAATGTTTACTGATTTCAATGAGCCGCAGAAAATGAATAAAACTGACTTTAATGAAATTAAAGTTTCAATATTGGATTGCACGGACGATACAAATCGACGGCTCATGTGTGTGTTTTGGGTCCGCCCAGTTGGTGAGTAGACTTTTACACTACTTATTCCATCGTGCTCCCCTGGGAGGTCGGACTAACTCCGTCAATGTCATTGTGGAGGCTCTCTACCTATCGGACTAGGCCTGAATAACTGCAATCAGGTGTGGATCCAGTTTTCGAAACTTTAACAAATGGGACTCAACTTTAATTTGATGTCTAGCCATTATGTATTCATGTGAATTATTGTTTTGTAATTTTGTAGTTCAGGAATATGGTCATCATGATTCTTGGCCACTGTAATTTTGTATTAGTAATCGGGAGCGCTCCTACCGTAAATAATTTTTCGTATTTTTTATTTCAATTGGCCAACGAGTTAAGTTTAAGTTAAGTTAAATAAAAATTTTTTTATTTAGTTTTAAGACCTTAGCACTGTGAGAGAAATAGGCAATACAGAATGAAATATGTGAAATATTGGTTTTTAATTTCTAATTGCCTGATATTTAATTAGAGACCTTGCAACTTACTATTAGAAAATAATCAACCGAAATCTGTGGCTAATTTAAGTACCTAAGGCTTAGTGTCGTAAACCTAATAGTTCTTGCGTGCATGGTAGTGGTCTCGATTGAGCATACCTGAGGGCAGGAAAACTGTTCCTTGTTGGAGACCTGCGACTATCACACCCCATCAACAAGGTGGCGCCCTTATTACCGAGCAAACCGTTAACCATCTGGGTATCCGTCAATCTTAGTAGTCCTCTGTCACTGCGCAAGAACTTGGTTGTCCTGGCGCTCTACCAATACTCACGCCCTTCTCCACTGAGCGAGGCCGACAATATTGCTAACCCGCGAGGAGGGGTGGCATCACACAACTCATCAAGTACTGTGTAAGCAAAATTACCTATACAATAAAGAATAACATAAGGGCATGTAATTAAAATGTCTTTAGATTAAATATTTTTAATTTAATAAATAATAGTCAATGTTTATGAAGTAACTATATATGATACATCAAAATATAATTGAGAGTTTTTTTATCTTCATTATGTATTATATATAACATTTTGTACGGGGAACAAATAATGTAGTTTAATTAAACATTTATTCAGAGAAATCTTCACTTCGCCGGAAATTTCTCACTTACCGGGCAATCATTGGGCAATCAAAATAGCGGTCATTAAAGAATTTGCAAAATATTTATACATATATTATACATTATATTGAACAATAAAAATATTTCCTACATTCTAGGGTTATTTACAAGCAAAAAAAAATAATCTTGCTTTTTATACCACGTTTTATATTACCAGATAATATTGAATTAGTAGCCTATACAAACATTGTTGTGAAAAACTGTCAACACGATAATTATCACTCCTAATAGAATCAGACTATACTTGGTATGTACCCATTATATGTATTTAGCTTTATTGAGTGTGTTAGCTAGTATTGTGCGATAAAAAGGTTTTAAAATGCCGTTTTACTCACGTTTAAGCCATATTACTATATAGGAATGTAGGAAATATTATCAAAATATACAATTTTGTAAGAGGAAACGAAATTTGAAACAACATTAATATATTTAATGTTTTATTAAACTGCTATATTAAAATATTGTCTATGATCAAACATTTTTCAAGATGGGCATAGCTATGGAAGTATACAATTGTAGCACAATATGTGACGTGATTACTACCATAATTTGGATTACTGTAACTAAATAAAGCCCAAGATTTCAAAAACGAAATGATATATATATATACTATATATATATATATCCTAAAAAATTTGTTCCGTTTCGAGATAATTTAGTTTTTAATTATAAAAAATGATTGGATTATTCTATCGTGCCAACGCTGAAACCTATTATTCCATCAATGTTTGTGGAAATTAGACATATCGTAAAATAATAAATTCATCTTACATATATTCCCTTGTTAATCACCATGTTATTTCGTAACTATAACTAAATATAAAAAAAAAAAACACACACACACACACAAACACACATACTACTAAAACACGCATGCATACTTTTGATCTCTTTCTGACATTTAGTTAGTTAATTAAACCGTGATACTACTATATAAAATATTCTAGTTTACCAAAAATTGACTATAGAATATTATTCACAAATATGCACATATAAGGCTAAACAATAATTTTAATATGTAATTATATTATAAAATAGATATTTCCGTGAAAAAACACATCCTTGTTGAAAATATCAATAAGGAATAGAATTAAAGGGCAAGTGACAAACGGCCAACCCTCGATAAAGTTTCAATAAAACAAGCTGGGTTTCGTCTTATCTCTCTTGTTTGACGGAGCTAATTGCCTCCATGTCGCCAGGATAAAACACGTTCTCTTCAGCTCCAGTTAATTAAATGTGTTATATCACAGACTACTTCTAGAATCTAAACTAGCTGGTTAAGTTTAGAATACAAATTTCTCATTTTCTTTAATTGAGATTAATGAGATAAACTTTATAATGGAGGTATTTTTTATTTGTTCTTGAGAATTAAGTATAACTTTTAATCTCTCCTTTAGAAATTTATAGCCCTGTAATTTAGGTTAAAAGCAGTTTTTACTAAACTATATTTGCCGCAATAAAAAACCGCTAAAGATCTGCCAAAGTAAAAGATATTTGGATAGTAACTTTTGATATAAAGGAACTAGTGTTACTGTGCATTTCAAAAAAATGTGAAATAAAGGAAAGAACTAAATGCAAGGAAACTGTGGCCGATAAATCATTTCATAGGGCATTCCATGCTGTAACAATGCCTCTAAATATGTTGATATATCTGAGCTTATTTAAATACGATGCATAACTGCATTCTCAACAATAGGGTGATTTAAAATATGTCTATTTATTATATGTAGCGGAATTTTAAATCCACTTCACTCTCCACGTTTGGAACCTGACACTGTCGTAGACTTGACTAATGTACTTTAGAGTTCTATGTTTTTTTAAATGGATCGAATAAGATAAAAACAATAAAGTACTGTTAATTATTAATACTTGATATGCCATTTCAGTATCTCTAAAACATTACCATTACAGCGATACTGATAGTGGGATCAGAAAACTAAAGTGGTAAAAAACTCTGCAAATAGGGGAATAGGGGTAAGAATTAGCAACACTACTTCGCGCAATTTCCCAATCCCCACAATACACTGCACCCTATATATGTGAACAATAATCGTCCGAGGGTATATGTCTTTGGTTCTTGTTTGAAGATGTGGCTGCTGGAAAAGCAGTAACCCATAGTCTATGGAATTGATCATTATTTATAGTACGAGGCGTGTCGATGCAAACCTCGGTTATGGCGCAGGTTTTGCCAGCTGTAACGAAAGCAAAACAGTTATGTTTTGTTGCTATGTACAGTTGTTTTTAGTGAAGGGGTTAATATACTGAACTCAATAATCCTGAATATTTTCCAGAATTAGTGACATTAAACGACTTAAATGAAAATTAATTTACACTATAACACAGTATATGAGCAGTAATAATAATAAAACTAAAATATATTTTTTCCAACATAATTAATTAATAAATTAATTGTATAGTTTTCCTAACCTAAAAACAACACTTGTTAACATAAAATAGTTTCTTAATATTATTACAAAGTTGTATAGAATTCTTGAAGGAAACGATCGGTCAGTTGTCAGTCAAGTATTGCGGGAAGTTGTAGTAAAGTCATTACACGAAACAAATTGCTCTCTTGGGCAGCGTAAAAGCACTGTAAAGACAGGTATTCCACGCTTTGCTCACTAATTCTAACAGATTCGTTGCACATGTGTGAAATACGAGTTATATGAATATTTAAGTCAGGTTATATTATATAGTATCATTGAAAATTTTAAGAGGAATAATTAATAGTTCTGATAAAATCAAAATACGATAGTAATAGGTAAATATTTCAATATGTAAAGGATTTAATTTTATAGACAAATAATTGTAATATTGTTTCGTGCATCTTTCATTTTATATGTAGACTGTAGATAATTTCATACGTTATTTATAACGTAGAATATAACACTCGCTATCTTATCATTTTATTGAATCTAATATCATAGTGCAAGCAATCATAAAAGTCTCGCAGGAAAAATGTTGTCGTTATTAATTATAAATCACGTGTTGATTAGGAATGTATTGAGTTTTTGGTCTTTCTATTTGTATTCCATTACAAACATTATGTTGAAAATCGATTTAAATGTTAACTTGTAAAATGTTAACGATCATGGCTCGTAAGAACAAATGCTCTATTATTTGGGACATTTCCTTCTCTAACTAAAACTATTATTTAGAATCCCATATTTCCTGAAACTGTATCCTCATTTTGCTATCAACTTTGCACTAAAGAAATCTGCAAGATAAAAAAACAATTATTTGTGGATGATATAAGCATACTAATAGATCTAATAAAATCCTCGTGGGTAATATTAGAGGGAAAATATAAACAATAGGACAGTTATTACGATTTTTCTGTGGGGAAAATATGACTGTAAGTCTTTTCCCTCAAAGCCTTAGTGTTTTTTTAAATTTATGCTATGAATTATAATGTTAATAATTCATAAAATAATCTATAAGTATTTTAAATAGCTAAAGAAACTTTTCAAAGAAGAATTTTCTCTTAACCTTGATGTTTGTGTCTTGTGCTGAACCTACCACAAACAATAACTGTATTGAGTAATGTTGGGTGGTCCCGCTAAGCTGCGTGAGCTGTTTCACTCGCCGGGGAACCTCCGCTGTTCGATGGCGTTTATATTGATTTCCACTCGTTTATTTTAGCTACAAGGAAACTCCTATTTCTTGAATGTTTCATAATCTAACTTGTATTTTCTTTGCTTTGGTTTTTTCCTCTTTGTCTTACTTTCATTTTGTAACATATGGGCGTTAGAGTTGGCAAATTCCTAACATAAATCAGTTATTTTTGAAGTTGTATAACGTAGAGGCTACTTCGTGCTTAAATTAAAAACATCTATTTTACTACAAGGTTATATTTGAGCAGGAATATACAATTTAAGTGTACTGTAAGAAAAACAAAACAAATATTGTTAACTAATTTGTGGCCTATACTGGTTCTAGTTTGACCTACTGACATTAGTTTATACATCATGTTTTATGATACATTCTCTCAGGTATACTACTTTAAGTTATATGGTGGTCATAAAATTGAAAAGTAGATGCAATTTGTAGTAATTTACTCTTTCTTGGAAAACTTCGTTGTGTAATTAAGCTTTTTCATGCAGGACGAAAGTCCCAAAAAAAGTTTAAAAAAGATTAAATTAAAGTTAAATTGTAAAACGATAGTTCTCAATTGTGTTTCGACTGTTTCACTTTAAAACCATTTGATGTTAACCGATTAAAAATTCTTTTAACAAAAGTCCTTGAAGTATTCCTTATTATTATTAATTTAATCTCCTTAGATACGAGGATTCAAATAAATACTTAAAATATAGACAATAAAATAAGTTCAGGCTAAATATCCACATAATCTATTTGGCTTTCTTTATTCTTAGCAGAAATAGATAAATTATTTACGATGTACCTATAGTTATTCGCTTGTAAATATTCACAACGATACACTACATACAATTAAGCACCTTTAAACATTTTCTTCTTCAAATTACCATGTCATAAAATTATTGTTGAAATGATAGTAAAAGGTTCAAAACGACTTTATAAGATACCTAAATAATAGCATCTTTGACGGAATTGGCCAGTTATTCGGTATTCTAATAACTAAAAAAATTCCGTATGATGAAATCATATATATTTTATGGGACTGGCGTCAACGGTAGTAGTCATTCTTGTTCTAGAAATAAAGATAAAAAATTGTAATTTTTTCATCGCGTAAGAACGGGAACATTTATTATAAGATTATTGACAAATTAAACTTAATCTTTGAGTATAATGGATTTCAAACAACCTGTTACTTAAGAAAATAGAGAAAATTGTACTTTGTACCAAATAAGTCAATCTCAAAGCTTTAATAAGTTCTCTGAAATTTGTTCATGAAGTCGTTAAAAAATAACATGAGCTAAATTGGCTTTGACCCAGACTCCTTAAAATATCAAACTACCGTAATACCGCTAGCGGGCTTTTGTGTGTGAAAGCCCATTGACTACTTGGCCCGTTTCACTTTACATGCGCAGGTTAAATTTTAAATGTTTATCATCGAGCATGCATTTGGTCTACTCTAAAGCCAAGCCTTCACTATCGAGGTCTAGTATACTCTTATGGGAGTTACAAATGAATTTATCTTCATTTAAAAAAGATGGTCTGAGATAACAGTTTATATTTTAAAAAATTATTTAAAAACTATTCATAAATTATCGAAAACTTGATCTTTTACAGCCGATAAGATTAAGGCTGTATTAGATTAGTTTTTTGAGAAAGTTGTAGGAAGCGTATGATTGGATAAATGGTAGACATTGGTAAATAAGTATGTTTATATGAATTTGGGGAATATATAATTTATTTTGTATTATGTATATTTTTTATTGGGAGGTTTAAGTTAATCAGTACGTTTATAAAAAAATCAGTGCATTTATTTACTTACTATGCATAAAATGTGTTATGTAAAACTAAGCTACAGTTATGAAATAAAAAACCTTCATTTACTGTTAAATTATTTATAATTTATGAAATATCTGAAGATATACCTATTACAATATTAAAATCCTCAATATTAAAGCAAACAAGAGTCCAAAAATGTGATCTTGCTTTACTTTTTAATTATTAAATTTATATTAACGTTATAATGTTAATCAATATAAGTTAATGAATGATTGTGTTATAACTACAAGAGCTTAATTTAAGTGAATTCAAGATTATAACGAACTAGACGTAGTCTGTAACATGAAACTTTTAATTAACCAAAGTGTTAAAAGAACTTTTCTTTACCCCAGGGATACAAAAGCAATTAGCTGTGTCAAACAAGAGAGATAAGGCAATATCAGTTTGTTTTACTCGTATTGAAGATTTATCGTCCCTGGGGCCGTTTTTCACGTGACTCCTTCATCTTACTTCTATTGCGTTTAAGATAAAAATAAAAACATTTACGATTTTACATTTATATATAAAAATCTAATTGATACTCTAATGCTAAGTATGTTAGGTTCATATTGTATTAAAGTGAAACTGTCAGGTAAATCAATATATATGATAAATGCCTATTTTTCTCTAAGTCTAAAGAAATAAATGTAAAACGAATATATTATATAAAATAAATATATATATATTATATATATATATATATATGTATATATTGCGGATTTAAAAATCTTGTTTCTCTATTATCCGCATATATACAGATTTAATCCAAATTCTCTCCACAAAACTTTAGGATATTGTTTACACGGGTCAAGAAGAGGTAAAACATAAAAGACAGCTCATATCTTTTTGTTTACCGCCTGTATGTAAGTAATGCATTTTTATACTTTTTATGTAAGACACTAGCGACGATAAATACTTCATTCGATAAATGTCGTAGAGTATTTTTTCTTTTATTATTTTAATTAGTATTACAGATAAAAATATTTTACATACAATCACACGAAAGACTGTTACGCTACTCTTGCGGTTGTACTCATACATTTATGCAATACCACTTTAATTCTTAAATAAAACCGAAATAATCGTGTTAGAAGCCATGTTGAATGTCTGCATTTAATGGTAAAAAAGTATCATGGGAAATAAATACAGTGATCTATATTAAATAAGTAGATTTGGCATTCGCTAAGAAATTAAATACTATCAGCAGTGAAAAAAGAGATATTTTTACGTAAATACCTCAATTATATGCATTCTATGCTCATTTTCAATTTCATTACAGATTACAGAAATTCGTTATATCATTTTTATAATAAAAATTTTAGTTCTTTTGTATAGGGGTGTTTACCTTTCAGGTATAAAAATAGGGACTTTTAAAGTATTTATATATTTAAAATACTGTCCATTACTTTTCCTTCGTTTTTGTTACATTCAATTTTTATACTGTAGATTTCAACACTGTGTAAAAATGTTTGATGTAAAAATTTGTTAAATTTTTTAAAGTTGCCTTTACTTTTAGTTTTATTTGTTCAGAAACCAATAATATTGACATGCCTATTGACTAAGGCTATTGTATGAGGTGTGTATAATTGAATGTAAATAACCCTGTCTTTAGATTGATTTTCTGGAAAATTACATTTTAGATTTAGTTTATGACCAAATATCTTGCATGAAAATAAATTTTTTACTTGTAATATTTTTTACCGGTCCAGGTCAGCCCCAATATTTCTACCTTGTTACGAAATGTAAACCCAAGCGCAGAATAGTTATTATATATTAATCCCTTCATTTCTAACAGACTACAGCTAAACCTGGAATGGGACGTAAGGCTACATAACTTAAGCCTTGGTTAAGTAGTTAGGTAAGTTTTATTACCATGAACCAGTTAGTTATAGCATGGCTTCCATTAGAAATGTTGTGTACTTTGAATTGTATATAAAATAAAGACGGTCAGAATTTTATTCAAAAATTATTTTTTTCAATCAATTTATTTAAATTACTCGTTAGTGAGATGGCCCATTATACGGTGGTCAAACAAAATTTCCCTGAAGGGCTATAAAATAACAACTTACTCCAGTGTGTTAAGTAGTATAAGTATATACGCAGTTAAGTTTATATCTCCAAATGGTATTCTAAAAATATATAAAAAGTAATTGTATCTCTACAAGTATTTTTAGCAATCTAATTTTTCAATTAATTCTTGGTTAGTTAGAATGTTTACAAGGTTTTATTGTAATTTTATTGAAATAAAATTTTCTCCTAATTGATGGTAAGTTAATACATAGCATATATGTATTGAGTAGTCGGTTACTCCAATTACAAGATCTAGTATTGTTGGCAGTATATATGGGGTGTTTTGAACATTGATTTATGTTGTTCTAAGCACATGAAAGATAGCTGTTAAAAGGGTGTAAGGGTTATAATGTAGGTTATATTATAACTCTTACCAATTTGGAAAACAGGTTTGGCCTAACATATAGGTCTCTATCTATATGTTTAATAAAAAGAGTTTGTGCTAATGTTACTATGATTTAAAAATGCTACTTAAATATGTTTTAGCGAAACTATTCGAAAAAGATTCATGTTACGAAAATTAGGGATAACTTTGTGGTCAGATACAACCAAGCGTAATGTGGATTAAAAATCTTTAAGAAGAAAAAATATTGTTTCCTTCCTGTTTTAATTTGGACTACATTGTGGTTTTTAGTTTTATTGTATTCTGGTCAAACAAAACAATAACTTTATTATTTTGCATCAATTCACTAATACATACAATTAAATTTTATCATACTTCTCTCATTTTCTCAGCATGAGTTAAAATGCTCTTTATTTTCGAGTGGTCATAGCCTTCTCAAATCCTTGTTCTCAAATAGCAGCAAATACTTTAGAGACAAATAACAAGCACCGAGATACATTGCAAATAAAACTCAAGCATACCATCAACACCAATTTTTCACTGATTAAGAACCACCCACATATAATTGTAATTGTATTTGCTTGCCTATATGCTAATCATCAATACAATCTTTTCGTTATATAATCAGCATATTATATCTAAATCAATTACACAACCATATAGATAGCTAACATATTATTACTGTATTTGTGTGTACCGTGTTTTTGGTTATGGTATTGGAACAAAGAAGTCCAACTATCAACATTCTTGAATCCGTAAGTGATGGATTTTTGAAGCACATTTTAGGTCTAGTAGATAATATTATAAAGGATGGTTGTCTGCTTTGAACAAGTTTTCAAAATATCAGTCTGAGCCCTATAAAGTGAATAACGAGTCAGTTATTCCTAACTTTGTGTCAATATTCCTCCAACCCTCAGGTTAACTGCAAAGTGTACTGTAGATATTACTTAAGCATGGTAAACGTTTCCAGAAAAAAACACACATCACTGTAAACATAAATCAGGATTCTTATTTAATCCACATTATGTCACAGAGGCCTGTTTAATTGTCTGGAAAATCGCTTAACGTACATAGAACACGTCAGTTTAACATCAGCACAAACATCAATGTCACTCGTAAAAATTGTATGATAACACTTATCCTTCTGTATATAACTCGCGGATTGTTGGAAGTTCAATTAGTTTCCTTTCGTATGCAACATCAATAATGTAGTCCAGAGTACCGAACTAGTTTCAGACTGTTGATGTTGTTAGTCTATTCTTACTCGGTCTCCATCAGATCTGATGAAA
>NW_025782520.1:0-46649 GCF_021130785.1 Homalodisca vitripennis | reverse complement strand
AATTTTCTACTAAGGTTTATAAGATACAAATCTATAATATTATCACTATCTTATTATAAAGTTTCTTAAGTTCTTGTGGCAGTGCTTACCTGTCGTTACGCCTTTGAATTGGAAAGTTTTGCTATGGATCCCATAGTTGTGCCGTGCATATTCCTTAATATGTGCAATCAATTTCTAATTTATCTTGCCTTAGCTGTTTCTAGCTTCCTAAACAAAAATGTGTTGCAATTAAAATTATATTCACAATACAAAATTGCTTTACAAAATGATGTAAATTGCCATCACAAACTTAATGATCCAATCGCTTTTATTTATATTTCTTTATTTAATTAGTGTATTCCACATTAGTTTTACATTGATAGAGTAATAATAAACAGTCAGGGACTATTTGTAAACTAAAACGTTTTCAAACTGAAAAACTAGGATACATAAAAACATAAAATGTATTACTGTTACAGTTATACAAAATATTGTAGGTTAACAAGTTGTAAAATATAATTTTTGTTATTTTGAAAAGACAGTTTCCACAAAACAATTAAGAAAATCTCTAAAATAGTAGTTTTTGTTGGATATGGGAAAGATTGAAGCAATGAGCCACACACAAACCTACATCGCAATCAACTGGAACCTGCAACAGTAACGATAATTGCATGTCTGGCTTGCGTTATGTATGCTTTTCCCAGCAAAACTACAACATCTTGATGTACACCAATTCAGTATATGTTCACCACCATGCTAGCAATCAAAACAGTAAACTATGTACTACGTTAAATTATTTTGCCGTTATTCCGCCGACTAGTTGAATCGTCCGCCCGTCACACAGATCAAAATAAAATGTGTCGACGTTTGCAGAAATGGATTAGCTTACTTATTTAGGTTCTTAAAAACCCTTTGCATCTCGAAAGGCCCAGCAGCACTGGCCACACAAGGTTGTAGGACAGCTCGTGTTAGTTTTGCCGTAGTTTGTCCTCCGCAACTTGTATGGCCAGTTACAGATGGCTGTGCTACTTTCTATTGGCAGCTCGGTGGCCATATTTGTTGTTTGCCTCCACCAAATCGGAATTATTTTTTCTATATATCCTCCGCATTATTTAGCATAGTAGTTTTAAAAGCATTAAATTGGACATTTAAAACAAATTGGAGTGGGCTGTCAATTCTATGAAAGTTGGTGATTTTTCTACTGAATATAGGAGGAAATAGTTAAAAAAAAGGCCCAATAGACTACAAAAACGTACAAAAAGAAAGCTTACCTTTAAATGTTGCTAGATGGGTATTCCAGAAACAGAAAACCTTGGCGTTAATTATGACTCATTCAACAGTGCCAACAAGACAAAAGGAACTTGACACCTCTTTCTCTGGGTAATAGTAGGTGCTGGGGTTCGTTGTGGTCTCCTTCAATCTTCACCTCGACACCTGTGTAATACACACATCGGTCACACCGCCCACCCACCATTTCTAAGTCATGATATACACAAGTTACCTGGAAAAAATAAGTTTGAGTGATTTTTGAAATAAATTAAGTCTATATTGAAGATAAATCCGATGATTTTTTACTGTTAGATAGATGAAAAAGTGATGTAAGTTTTTAATACCTCCATTCTGTTGCTCTGCAAACGTCTAAGCAAAATTCAATTTTCTCTAGGTGCACTCAAGTTAAATTCGCTTTCTTAATATTACGTTCCTTTACTTTTATACAGGCTGCATTTTAGATGACAAAATTCTAGGGGCTAGCTTCTTATACAAGATAATATCAGCCTTACACATTTATCTTGTTATCAAGTGTAGTCAAACGTTGAAATCAGCTTACGAAAGAACATTCAACTTCAGTGCACACTGGATGGAAATGTGGAATTTTGCTTAGACCTTTGCCGATTAACAGAAGGAGGTAATAAAACATACATTACTTAGCATCATCCTAATAGTAAAAAATAAATTGATTTTATTATGAAAACTTAGTTAATTTAATTCAAATATCTACAAACGTTTATTACAAAGTCGTAACTTGTGTATGTCTGAGTATTGTTCATGTTTCCTAATCTTCGTACAAACTAGTTTAAATAACAAACAATAACTTTTTTGCTGAAGGTGAAATCATCTTTAATTAGAATACAGGGTGTGGTAGATAATTAATGAGACTGGCCCCCGCGACGGCCGCCCCAGTCGCTGGCAGTGCGGTCTCCACCTGCAGGTCACGTGGTGGGGATCTGAGCTAATATAAACCGTTTCTCGCAAATCGCGTCGTAGCTATGTTCAGATGAGGGTCGAGCTTTCGAGTATTACTTTTTGTGTGCCCGTGACACTGTGAAAACTGCTGAAGATGTGATCGCTCAATAGCACAGCGGTATGCAATCAAATGTTGCTTTCGCTTGGGCAAAACTGCTTCGGTAAACTTTTGCTATGATTACGGAGGCTATACAAAGAGCACGCCCCTATCAAGAGCTTCAAGTGTTCCGGTGGTTTAATGAATTTAAAAACGAAGGGAATCCGCTGAAGACATGGAAACGATCTGAAATGCCCTTCAACGAGTCCTGTGGATGAAACGGTGCTAAAGTTGAAAGAACTTCCTGACTCACTACCGTGCGTTAAAAGTCTCAAATGATCGCCGATGAGGGCTCCGTGAATAAATTTTACGGTTCACAAAATTGTTACGCAAGATTTAAGATGAGGAAAGTTTGCGCAAATTGGTATCCCACGTCTGGCGCTGGGGCTCTCCACCAACGAACAACGCTCCCGGCGCACACAGTCGTTCCCCTTCCTCGTGACCTCCTACTTGACCCGAATTGGAGTTGAAGTTTTTGCCACTGCCACCATACAGCCCTGAAATGAGTCCTCCTGATTTCTTCCTATATTGCCGTAAGTAAAAAGATGCCTGAAGGTTCATGCGTTTTCGATGATATTCCGACATACCACTGCTGTCACGAAGGCTACTAAATGGGATAACTTCAACGGAGTACATGGGCCTATGAAAGCTTGGAAAACGCTGCTGGTAACGTTTGTTCGACGCCCAAGGCTAGTAATTTGAAAGAATTTTAAAACGTTGTACAAAATCGGATCAATAAAATTTAGTTTTTCTAGACTGAGTCTCATTACTTATCTATCACACCCTTACTTTAATATTTGATAACAGTGTATTTATAAAATATTGATTGAGCTGGTCACAAGGACTCGGAAGAATAGTCCTTAGCTAATAATTTATCTTCATCTCCATGGAGCACACGTTTTAAAAGTGTAAAAGCAAAAAACTGTTAAGAATAAGTAGCAAGAACCAATTCAACAGACAGTAATGAACCACAAAACAATTATATACATACTGTAAAAATCTTCAATGAATTTTTTCTTGACTAAATCTGCATTGCGACACAATTTAAGACCTGAAGTGTGGACATTCTTCCTAGTTTATCAACTTTCAAGCATTGTGGGACACATTTTCACACTTGGAAGTGTGGACGTCCTTCCGAGTTAAGAGAAGCTGTCTATAATTTCCACAAGTTCACTGTTATCCTTCTCTGACATCTTGGATCACCAAATCAGTATAGTAAGTGGAATATTTCATAAATACTTCAGCGGTTTTTTAGATTAACCAGTACATTTCAAATTTTCTATACAGTATCCATTAAAGTGTTTGTTATATATAGTGGATGGTTGTCTGTGGGAATTTACTTTCTTTGTTTTTTGAATTTTTAACTTTTGATTGTGTTCCATAGAAGTGAAAACATTTTTAAGGGACTACAGTATTATAAGTTATGTTAAACTTAAAACGTTACTAGTTCCTACTACTATTTCAAAAATAACTTCGACAGCTCAAGTTATTTTATTGTTTTATTGTAATTAATAGGTTCAGTACCATCAGTATCAAAGGTTTGATTTTTTTGTGTGGATTTGAATTAAAGTTTTTCAAGTTCAACATCAATGTTAACAGAAGATGACTTTCCTACATTGAGGATAAAATATTCCTGAAGAGTTTATTTTAACTGTGATTAGACACATTGTGTTAACCCACAGCACTGCAACCATGCAAAAAAAAAAAAAAAAAAAAAAAAAAAAAATAAATCTTTTAAGACGGGGTCTGGGTTTTTGTGCATGTTGCAAGCCTTTTTTCTAAAACAAAAACCATAATACAATACTAAAACTGTTTAATATATATGTAGTAACACATAGATTTTATTGTCATGAAAAATTTAGTTTTAGGAAACAGATATAACCTATAAATGTTATGTTTTACTACATGTTGTCATGAAAAGAAATGATAACCAGGAAAAATTCCCTTTTTAATTAAAATTACTAAACCACCCTCGCCAATGGTAACTATGACCAAATTTTTAAAGAGTAAAAAACTCAAGGGAAAATTTCCCAAATAGGCACAATGTGTAAATATTAATGCAGAATTATTATGTAGTAATAAAATAGAAATTTCTGCAATACATTTTGTACGAAAATGCAATCAGTTTACAAAACATTGTAAACCCGTATGTTAAGTATTTGTTTGTGTATACCATTTTTTTTGTATCAAGTAAAAAATTTAAAAAATATTGTTATATTCTGAAAAGAATACTCAATAAGGGAAAATAACAATATGGTGTATGCCATATAAAATATATAGATTAACAGAGGCAAAAAAAGAAAATACCAATAACAAACACACAGTTTTAAAGCGCAAACCCAAAAACAAGATACAAATAAGGTCCTCTACTCTGAATTTTTTTATTTAAAATATATACCACATAGGAAATAAATTAGGGAATGAGTAATAAATTAAACATAACATAATATATACATGGGCACTTGTAGAAATACTTTCCACAAATATTGTATACAAAATGGTTTGTAAAAATAAATTATAATCACATTTTTATTTAAAGTCTCTTCTCTGTACCATACTTTGTTGGAACACATATATGTGGATAAATAAAAATAAGAATATGATGTGATATGGCAAAAAATAAAAGATGTAATGTGAAAACCTCATATCCTACATTTTTTGAAAAGATAAAAAGCAGTTTATAACTAATAAAAGAAGCTTATATTAATATATCTACATTATATTTTTACTAGAACAATATGCTAGCTATTCATTATTCTCTCTTAGATATATAACAACAATCCACAATACATAAATATAAACACAATAAAGACAATATACGAACATTACAGTAATGACAGTGGATTAGCACGAATTCTGAAAGTAAGTAAATATATGTATGCAGCGCTTTAAGGGATAATATTTCCTACACTTCATGATTTTAATTGATAAAATTACTACTTCACTGAAATGCCAACAAAAAATAAAATCAAAGCTGATTTCCTGTATAGGTAACTGCCATTTCATACATACTTGGGGATAGAAAAACCGCTGGGGGAAACTGAAACTTAGAGAATCAGCTTTCTTAGAGAATCAGATACTGGTACGAGGAAAATATTGCTACAAAATGAATGGGCCTATTTTGTGGAAATGAACTGTTTTACCCTTGTGAATCTGCTAATATCTGATCGATCAAAAGCAATCTGCCAATAACCAAAATATTTTTGGGGTTATTTGTGAGCAACTGTAGCAAAAAATTGCTGCTGACAGTGCATTGACAAATTCTATTTCTCAAAAAATTTTGATTAATATAATTTTACATTTAATACATTTTAAGAAACTTATGAAAAATTATGATCAAAGAGACATTGTTCAATAACGAGGAAAAGAAATTTCACCCAAGTTTTGGGGATTTTGGGCAGGTATGGGAAACGGGTTTTTTAAAACTATTGTACCACCCCACTCTTTGTCGACAATCTCTTGGATTATCCAGCCGTTCTTCCCTCGACTCACTTTGCGACGAGGTTTTTCCTTGGTACTTTTTGTAGAGACTCCTCAGCATGTACTGCCAACATTGTTTCACCGCCTTTATTCACCAGCTTCACTCGTCTAAAATAAAACAAAATTACACAGTTCCAAAGATTGCTTTTTCACAGTTTTTAAGTTCCATACAATAACATGGCCAAGGCCAAAAAACTTATTTTTGGGGTATTGTGTTTTAAGCCCCTTTAAATTTTTTATTTTTTTTTAGTAAAAGGAAATTTTCTTTAACATAGTACTAGACTTAAAACTAACAATAATCTTATTCCCAGCAGAATTTAGTACGATAAAATTTTAAATGGCTTTTTTAAATAGTTTATTAGTACTGAGAAATTTTTCCAAATTGCACAGAAAGGTTTTAACAAAATGAAAATTTTAACAGACTAACCATTTTTGTTTTATGAATTTTTTTACACACCCTCCCTTACGTTATTATCTAAAGCGTAGCCCGCCATTTTACATAACATTTAACTTAATATTAACATTTAATATTGTACCATTTTAAAAAAACCCCAAACCCATTGTGTTTATTAAAACCCAAAGTTTTTTGTGAGGCTACTTTATAAAATATAAAATTATATGGCTATCACGATAATTCTTGTTTGTAATACCCCAAAAGAAAAAAAAAAAGTAAAACCCCAAATTATCCCTTTTTAAAATTTTAACTTGTTATCACCTTACCTGTTTCAGTGATTTGCTAAACAACCCACAATAATTATTATATTGAGTAATTTCCACAGGGGAAAATTTTTTACCTTTTAGAGTTTTAAATAAAACCGTTTTTTAAGTGGTTTTTTAATAGAGTATTAAAACAATAACATAATCAAGTAGTGTCATCCTTTTTTAAACCTATGAAATAAAATTTGATTTTTTTTTTTAAATCCTTATTGTGTGTGAAAATTTTTAGTTGGACTGTTTAGTTTAAAAAAACTTCAAGAACAAGTAATGAAAGTTACAACAAACGGAATACAAACAATTTGTTTACAACTGATGAAAACAATGCTAACTGAGTTCATATGCAAACAACAATTTTTTTAACACTCCTTTTAAAACTGTAACTCCATTGTATCGTACCTCTTTCCATCAGATTTTTGAATGTTTACAACGAGTATCTCCTCGAGCTCAAAGTTAGTGATGCATCCACCCCTTGCGAGCCTCTTTTGGATGTTGGCACCATGAGGCTCCAATAAAGCCAAGCCCCCCAATCAGAATCATCTCTCACATGGAACTCCGTCTTAGTACCTACAAAACAAACCAGTCATTATAAACACAAAAACTTACAAGAAAATTAACACTCCTACAAAAATGGGTTTGATTGTATCTCCAAATTAAAAATAAAACTTACATGTCTAGTACGAAGAACTGTAATACAAAATATGTCCCCAATAAAATAGTATGCTAGCAGGAAGTTAACAAACAGGGGGCCCTTTAGTACGTCTAAAAATGGGGTTTTAAAAGAAGTTGGGGAAAGGGGAATTCACGTTGAAAAAACGGCTAAATCACTATCATTGAAGAAAACCGATAAAAGGGGTTTTTCATAAATAATTCATCAGATTTGCAACCATTAGGCTTAAAAAAACATTCAAATTTTAAACAAGGACAACATTTTTATTGCCAATAGACATTTCCATTAGCAATGGGGGACAAAAGCAGCAGTAAATGATGGCATAATGGGGGGGATCTGTGCTTTTATTCGATGGGGGTTTAGCCGCCATGCTCCAGCTGTGGCGGTTTTTGACTTTTGGAAAAAAAAGAGAGTTAAATTTGCAAAAAAAAAATTGTAAGAGTGAAACCCAAAAAGTAGTAAAAAAAATCAATCTTTTTAAAACCCTCCAATATTTTGAAGTTTAGTAGACTCCAACTGCCTGGCAGGGCCTCTTTCCCCCGTACGCCTTGAGCAAAAGGCACCTTCTGGGTTTGAGATTTTTACGAAAGTGGGCATCTCTTGGATCATGGACGCTCCTTCTCTTGGAGTGTTCCGAGCGTGGAGAAGGGATGCTAACACACACCACGCTCAGGTAACGTATCTACAGAAACAATCCATTGATGGCTTTTTGGAACACCTTGTGAGCGTTGTCCATTTTGGCACTGTAAGGTAAATAAAATATCTTATTTGTAAAAGAAATAAGACTAGTGGCACAATTTTTAAAAAAACAGACCATACAAAAACAGCTTAACTTTTAATTAGGCTACAAAAATAGATGACTATTTAAAGTTAATAAATAGATTAGTGGTAGGGCCCCCATGAGCATTGAAAATGTTTAAACACTTTTACATGCAAAAACAACTTTTTCCCCATGTTTCCGAACACAAACTGAAAACTTTGTGTTTTCAAAATTTTAAAACATGAGGTTATTAAAAAAGATGTACCAGATCTTATTTAATAGTCGACACTCCCCCTAACAATACACCTCTCTCTACTTTTGTTGCCACATATAATTATTTAGTTATGTACAAAAATTTCACAAAATGGATCTACAACTGAAGGGACTGAACCCCAATGTCAAGCAAAAGCAAGTGTGCACATTTCTAGAAAGAATGGCTCCCTGTTTCTTGTTTAAGTGGAAAATTCAAAACAATCATTTAGCAATGATTCTAATTTACCTTCAATCAATTTTTAAAAGTGAAGGACAGATTGAACATTCATAGCTTCTTTAAACTTTTAGTTAAATAAGTACCTTTTTTTATTTAAATTTAAATCAAAGCCATGTATTTATAATCTGAACTGGAATTAGATTACATGCTTTCTTCTACATCATCAAACTTGAAAATAGATAGCATTATAGTGATTGTGCTTGAATTAACTATTATAGGATGAAAATATATCCACTGACATATGACTTTAATAAATTAACTCCATTGCTTCTAGAGAGACTGTTATCTGTAATAACCCAAAGCTCACTTTGTTGTCACACGTCCCGTTTTTATTTTTTCTTAAATATTGTTGATGAGATTATGATGTTTATTTTATAACTTATATTCTTAGTGGCATTCTTACTAAACATCCACAAACTACTCTCAAGCCTGAAAATATGTGTAATGATAATGCTAAAAAATATACAAGTCCAACTGTGTGAGTTTTGGGGGTTTACATTTCCTCAGTAAGTAGATAAATATTATGTATTCATTCAAATTTTCATTGCTTTAAATTTAATGACTGACAGGGGCAAATAAAATTTGTTAAAATTTTAAAAGTACACCATGCAGGAGAGGAACAAAAAGAAAATATCTTATATCAAACGGTTTAAAAACCCCAAAAAAACCATCAGAACAACCAGCAGAACTTTAGAACATAGTTGTGAACGTACTATTCCCCTCCAAAGACTTTCAGTCACCTCAATCGTCAAAATTGTTAGAAATGGTGGTTGGGCCCATCGATGGCCGGGTTTGGGGGGATCTTGATGTGCTGAGTCGCGTCTGGAAGACGATCTCGGTGTAAACGTATTCTCATTCTCCCAGCCCAGGTACTTCCACCACGTGGAAGTCACCCTTTGGGGAATCATCCTGCGAACAAATTTTACCATATAGTATACATCACAAACTTGCACACACGACCATTCAAGTGCATTTGTCAATAAACACTTAAAATTTCACTATTACACAGACATGCATACCTTTACATTAATAACACAATTAACTGGAAAATCGTAAAAATTAATAAAAAGAATTTCCCCCCCCCTGATTTTTTTTATGGTGGTTTTAAGTATCCTACAACAACAATTATTTATACATACTTTCTAATATAAATATAATTTAGAAATATGTATAAAAATGTGATTCAATGTTTATTGAAAATTAAATAAGGCTATTTGCCATTTATACAATCTTAACGTAAGTAAAAGTAGCGTATTGAACAGAGTGTTTTGGGTCTTCCCGATCATATTTTAGTTTGCTTATTTAAACGCATATGTGACAGATACGGCCAAAGATACAAAATAGATTGAAAGATCGGGAAAAAGTAACGCGCTGCATGTGGTTGTAATGGGTAGCACATTTCACACCGGCAAGTGAGAGCAGATCCGGGGTTTTTCGACTGCCCGGCGGAGCCAAGGTACTTTTTTGTGAGATTCAATGTTTATTAAAATTAAATATAAGGGCTACTTGGCCATTTATACAATTTAAACGTAAGTAAAAGTCGTTTTGAACAGGTGTTTGGTCTCCCGATCATAATGTTATTTTGCTTATTTAAACGCATATGTGACAGATACGGCCGCAAAAATACAAAATAAATAGAATCGGAAAAAGATAAGCCGCTCTGTGTGTGTAATGGAAGCATCATTCCACGCCGGCAAGTGAGAGATCCCGGGTTCACTCTCCCCGGCGGAGCAAGTATTTTTTGTGATTCAACTGTTTATTGAAATTATATATATATATATGATTGTAATCAATCCTAGGAGCTCTTAATGTATTCTAGATTTGATACTTAGGCTTAGTACTCTCAGTCCAATAACCAACTTAATATCAGCTGGTATGGATTACAAACAATTAAACACCCAAGTTTAAAAAATTATGTTAAAACTTTTGTTATACCACATGTTTAGTTTACAAGTATAGGTACACATCGCTTAAACCACCATAAACCATGTGGTTAATTGGTGAAAATTATTTTGTTATTGGCATGGAGCAAAATCAGCTCTTTTACTGTATTAGCAAATAGCAATTGTAATACTATTATATAACTTTTCTAATATAGATGGCAGTAGATGACCAATTCAAACCATACAGAAAGTTAAGAAAAACGTGAAAAAGAATAGAACAAGCAATAAGTACTCTTAGAAGACTACATTTTGTTTTTAGGTTATATTCGGTAACGGGGGTAATCGAAATTAATACGATTTATGCTGTTTGCCAAACCTAATTAGAACAATACTGTATGATTCTGGATGATGTCAGAGAACATACTAACACACTCCAATGATTGATTAGCTTGCCAAAATAAGATTTAGCTGTTTGACGCAACCTAATTAACAATACGTATGATTGATGATGTCGAAACATAACCATACAACACCCAATGATGATAGCTTCGCCAAATAAGATTTTTAGCTGTTTGCCAACCTAAATTAACAATACGTAATGAATTGATGATGTCGAAACATAACACACCCAAATGATGATAGCTTGCCCAAATAAAAAAAATAAGATTATAGCGCTGTTGTTTGCCAACCTCCTAATTAACAAATCACGTATGATGATGATGGATGTCGACACATAACAAACAACACCCAATGATGATTAGCTTGCCAAATAAGATTTAGGCTGTTTTGCCAACCTAAATTTTAACAAGACGTATCGATTGATGATTCCGAAACATAACACACCCAATGATGAAAGCTTGCCAAATACGAATTTAGCTGTTTTGCCAACCTAATTATACAAAACGTATGATTGATGTGATGTCGAAACATAACCACAGGGCCCCCCAATGATGATAGCTTGCCAAATAAGATTTAGGCTGTTTTCCAACCTAATTAACAAAACGTCTATGATTGATGATGGTCGAAGACATAACACACCCAATGAGTGATAGCTTGCCAAATAAGATTTAGCTTTGTGTTTTTCCTATACCTAATTAACATAATACGTATGATTGATATGATGTTCTAAAAAGAAACATAACACACCCAACGATATAGCTTAGCCAATAAGATTTAGCTGTTTTGCCCCCTCAATTAACATAACTTATGATCTGAAGATGGCGAAACATAACACCATTGCCGGACCCAATGATGATAGCTGCCAAATAAGATTTAGCTGTTTGCCAACCTAATTTTTAACAATACGTTGATGATAGCTGAGATGTCGAAACATAACACACCCAATGATGATAGCTTGGGCCCAAATAAGATTTAGCTGTTTTCCCCCAAACCTAATTTAAACAATACGTATGGATTGATGAATGTCGAAAATAAACCACATCCCAAATTGATGATAGCTTGCCAAATAAGATTTAGTTAGCCTGTTTTTTCCCAACACAATTCGAATTAAACAATACGTATGATTTGGATGATGTCGAACAATAACCACACCCCAATGATGAAGCTCAAAATAAATTTTAGCTGTTTTGCCCAACCTAATTAACAATAAGTAGATTGATGATGTCAAACATAAACACCACCCAATGAGATAGCCCCTTTAGCCCAAATTCAGAATTTAGACTGGGTTGCCAAAAACCTAATTTAAAACAATAGCGTATGATTGATGATTGTCGAACAATAACACAACCCAATGATGATAAGCTTGCCAAATAAGATTAGCGGTTTGCCAACCTAATTTTAACAATACTTATGATTGATGATGTCGAAACATAACACACCCAATGATGATAGCTTGCCCCAAATAAATTTACTGTATTGCCAACCCTAAAATTTAACAATACGTATGAATGATGATGTCGAAAACATAACACACCCAAATGGATGGGATAGCTTTTCCAAATAGAATTTAGCTGTTTGCCCCAAACCTAATTAACATTTACGTTATGATTGTGATGCTCGAAACAATAACACAGCCCACCCAATGATGATAGCTTGCCAACAATGACGGGGGCATTCAATAAAAACTACTTACAAATTCGATGAATAGTATTACCAGAGATAGAAGTCTGCTTTACTTCTTGATTTAAACCACCTTAAAAATAATACTGTTGTCTTCACAACCATTCATTCTCATAGACTTGTACATATTTTAAAATACCCCAAGTACATTGTGACATATTAACTTAACACCATCCTATTTGAAAAACTAGAATATTCTATATCAAGAAACAACGATTGGGGGCCCTATGAAAGCACAGGGTCTGTGACACTGACTTAGCCTTTAATAGATACGATATTGTATTAAGTATGTAGCATCTGTCCAGAAAAAAGTTTACCTAGTTGAAAATCCCCCTTCCTATTACGAGTTTGAATCTGCCTCTAGGATAGTTCTGAAAATCGACAATGGCATCTTTAAAACTTTTATACTTTTGGGGAAATTGTTTAATTTTTTTTCCAATGAAATCTGTTCAAATTTTTGGGTATAAAAAAAATTTATTAAAATTTGCGATTGATACAGCATGCAAGATTACTCGCTACATAGTTATCTTAAAGAGTTTAAGTCATGCTTCACAAACCTAAATCCTATTACCAGCAAGCCCATTATTTATTAATTGTACAAAAATAGATGCAATGTGGTATTTTGGGGGGAAAATTATTAATAATAGTGGACATTTAAAATTACCTAATTTGTCACATTTTTGTAGTAAATTTTTCTTTTGAATAAATAGTTTAAAATCTTTTATAACTTTTAAAAACAAAATTTATCAACTTAGGTGAATACTAAATTTTATTTCTTTACAAAAGGGGTTTTTTTACTGATAATGGATAATTTTTGAAAGGAATAGGAGGATTTTGGACATTTGCCCATGTGTTATTTTACAAAAAAGTACAACACTAATGAAAAAAAGGGATTGCAATCCACCCTCTTCTTTAGGTGTTGAAAATGACCCTAATTATTCATTGTGTATAAATTAATTTTGGTAACTCTCTCTATAAAAAACGTACTTAAAACACGCATTGATTGAAGTGTAGCGCCACTGGTATAACCCAAACAAATTTTTGGCAAACAGCAAATTTGTCCTTTATTTCCCCAAGGAGCATTGCAATAACTGTCCATTGGCTACTACTCAAGAACTAATTTTGCTTTCATTACTGATGTACTGTGGACATCTTAACACATGTTCATCTAACACCATACAATTTTTACTCAAGTTATCTCAAAAGTGATGCAAAACAAATCCAGTTCTGAATGGTGTGGTGTCTAGCGGCAATGTATAGTTTCTAGTTTACAAATGAAACAAAACCTTTCTAGGTTTGAACTGGACCATAGCCTCAGCTGGACGCCCATGTCCCAGAAGGTTATGTCAAAAAGTATCATCTGGTGTTTTTATCATTGAGCAAATTTAAAAGACACCCTATGTGATCATAATACACAGAAATCGTATATTTTTCTTACATTCAAATTCAATAATAAGTTTTGGAATCTCCTTATATGGGCAACTAGCCAAAAAATCTTGATTCAATTCTAAAAATGCAAAAAAAGTCTATTAGAATTATACAAACCTGAAACCAACAAACCTCGTTTAAAGAACACTTTTCAAAATAATTTTAAACATTTCTTTACAGTTTATGATGGCCTTTATGTTTACGAAGTAATTGTTTATCTTTTAAAACAAAGATATCATGATCAAATATTCATAGTGATTTTCAACATGTAATAACAACTGACAAAGGTAAAAGAATTATTGCCATTTTCCCACTCCTCATTCGGCATTTTTTTTGCAAGAAAACCTCAGTATGCAGGAATTAAATTTTTTAACAAAATTCCAGGGAACATATTAAGGCAGAACATCATTCAATAAGTTTAAAACAAATACTTTTAAGGATTACCAATACAAAGTATTATACTCTTTTAAGTGAATTATAAAATGCTATAAAGAAAAATTATCCCTAATTTTAAGAAATGTTGAATACACTATAAGTTAATGACACTATTCATGTAAATTGAACTGTTAAATTACCTATGAATAAAGGGGAAATTATCTGAATCTGAATATTAAAATTTAAATTTTTTGTTTTTGCCCCATGTTTTCCCCAGTGACTCATTATAAATGCTCTCGGATACAAGCCTTTCCCACAATGAATCAAACAGGGATTTTGTATAAAATTTTAATACAGAATACAACGGTTAAACGGTGTTTAAAAAAAAAAATAGTAAGTGAGATAAAATCTTTTATTACAATAATTTTTAAACCATAGAAGAAACGATTTTAAACCCCTTGATTTAAAAATTATTGCGCAAAAATAAAAATAAAAACATGTTACTAGTTATACAAATGACAAAAATTTTTAAAACCTGAAAATTGTTTAAAATTCAAATGTTTTAAAAATAACACACTATTTAATAATATAATATTTGGGTTTTTAACAATAAAAGGCAATAAAATTTGTATAACTTACATTATGGATTTTGTCCATAAATACTAAAACGATGATGTTTAAGTAAGCGCCCTCTCACCTTTGGGACAGTGGCACTCCACCTAGCCTCAGACACCTGGTCATTGGCAACGAGAATGTACTCAACCTCCTGGGTTTCTCAGTGAAGTCCGGGGTCTGAAACCCCAACTGACTGTGGCGGCCCCGGTTTTTGTGGCGGAGCCCGGGCACCCAGTTCAAATGCCCAAACTTACATCTCAGCTGCCATCTATAACAACCGCAGCACAATAACATTTTCTTCAGTAAAAGAACACAAACACAACTCAAAATACAGAAACAGTTATTTAATATTTAATGAAACACAAAAATCCAAATCCGAAACAAAATACAGAAGGATTTTAAACATTTTATATCAGTAAGGACTTTAAAGGTGGCCCCAAAGACTGATCTCTCACTCAGCTCACCAGGGGCCACACTTAGTGGCCGGTTGAGTTCTGCAAATCAACACTGTAATCACTTCACTTGGGATTAAGAATAGTAGTATTTGACCATCAAATTTCTTGAAATGACTGAGATTTAAATTCTATTAAAAATATTTACAAGGTTGAACACTTATTGAATGATTATTTATTTCTTGGGTTTTTTGAAACAACATTAGTAATATTTAAAATTTAAAGTTATAGACTGATCTATTTTAAAGAATTTTTTAAATTTTGCAAGTAAAAATACAATCCGCCTTAAGTAGGTAGCTCATCTCTCCCAAAACCGCACAAGTATTTTTAATAAATTGATACGGCATGCACTAAATTTACAACTACAGTGACACTTGACACTCCGGAAATAAAAAAAATTCAAAAACCTAGTTTACTGAAGTGCTAAAATTATTAAAGGGGAAATTTAAAATTTCGTTACTTATTTGGGGAAAGAGAGATATAACGAGGGGCCTGTTCAGAAAGTAACCACAACGTTGGTCACAGTGGCGGGTAGTGGAGGGGAGTTTAAGCGCGCCAGCTGTGCATTCCACCGCACTAAGCAGGGGTTTTCAGTCGGCATCCCCAAGCGTAGTCGAGTAACAATCGTACCTGCGCTAGTTTAAAAGTGTTTTTGTTGGCAGTATTAAATGGTCTGCAATAGAAAATACCCCCGCCAAATGTGAAGTGCGTGCCCTGTTATACGGGGTTTTTTTTACAGCCCAAAAAGGGAAATACTCTGCAGCAGCTATTCATCGTGAAGCTTTGTGCCGTGTACGGACCTACAATTATGAGTGAAGGAGTTGTTTCCCCCCGTGAATGGATATACGTTTATTTAAAAAGTGGAGACATAAAAACGGGTTCATGATGAAGAGAGGAGTGGTAGACCATGCCTTGTGGGAACTGACGAAAACTCGATCAGACAGTTGATGCAAAAAGTCGTGAAAATCGAAACGATTCACAATGGCGGAGTTGTCTACTTTATTTTCCCCACAGATTTCTAAACTCTTTTTGTTACGAGATAGTGACAGCAAGATTTTTGGGGGTTACCGTAAAAGTTATGGTGCACGATGGGTGCGCCAAAATTCTTACCGACCACGCACAAAACTCAAAGAATGGGCCCTTCCTGCATTAAAAGACTTTTCAGTCACGATATGCGGACGAAAAGGGGGAGAACCATTGTTTAAACAGAATCGTGACCGTGACGAAAACCCCTGGATTAAGTACGTAAAGCCCTCGAGACAAAAGAACAATCAAAGATGTGGGCCCACTTTCAGATTCGGCCTACCAAACCAAAAAAAAGCCCGGCAGAGAATTTTTCTGCTAAAAGAAAACTGTTGGCAACGGTGTTTTTTGGGATGCCAAAAGGGGGGGTTTTGGTTTGGGTTGAAATTCCATGGGGGAACGTGGGACGACCATTATAAAAATTCAAGACGAGTAAACCGTTGGAAACACTAAAAACATTACACGGGACTATACAGAACAAACGCCCGTGGGTTTTATGCCTGACTTTCCCGGGAATCGTTTTTTTTTTGCACGATAACGCCCGTGCCTCGACTCTAGCTTGCAGAACAACAGGGGCCCTTCTTAAGTCCCCTTTTTCAAGTGGGGAAAACGTTTTCAACAACCATCCCACCTTACAGCCCTGAAAAATTTGGCCGCCCCAAGCGACTACCACCTCTTTCCCCATGCATATGAATAACATTGGCTCTGGGTCCCAGCGGTTTTGATTGACGACGAGAGCTCAAAGAAAATGCGGTCACATGCTGGCTCAAAGGCACAGGCGGGGTGATTTTTCTATGCAGAAGGGAAAACTTCAAACTTGTGAAGAGATAACGATAAGTGCCCTCAATCGTGATGGAGAACAAGTCTAAAAATATGGCAAAGGATGAATTTGTAAGATGTATATAATTAAAATAATTTTTTTTACTTAACTTGGTGTTTTTTTTTCATCGACCTGAGGTTACTTTCTGGGAAACAGTCCCTCGTACTTTTCCCCAGCCTATATAAGGATTTGGAATTTTATAACCCTATGCAGTACAATGAGACTAACGAGCTGAACACCTAAACAGTGAGAACCACTAGGTGTGACCTGCTAAGCGGAAGGATATATATATATCAGTATGTGGTCCATAAATCAAATTTTCACCTGCCACAGAGATCAGCCATAAATCACTCTTAATAAACTAATTTTTTTTTTCTTGGCAGTCTACAAAGATTAATAGGGTAATAATTTATCATCTCAATTGACCAAAGGAGACACGGATAACAGTTTTACATGGTAGCCATTTTTAAATAAACTCATCTACCAGCAGCCACGACCCTTCCTTTATCACACCGTTTTCATTACCGTGGAACCCCAGAGGACATAATTTTTGTTTTTTCCAGCAACTCTCTTATGGCATCCTCCGCAGGATATATAGAAATAGCACAAACATCTTCCAGCTAACCCTAAACTTGCTTGCTTCAAGATAGAATATCCCATTGGTTCCTTTTACATATCCTATGTCTCCTGGAAAAGAATCCTCATAACAGAATTGAGAATCCATTAGTTTCCACTAAACATCAGTTTCCTTCGTCTCCCCACCAACACAACATAACCCTTTTAACCCCGACGTCCGTACCTATACGGACGCCGTAAAAATGATGGCTTGTCAACTCTCCCGAACGTCCGTATAAGTGCGGACGAGGCACTTTTTATTACTTAACTGGGCCACCTATTTCACACCAAAAGCTTGTTTGAAATTTCACCTGACTTGTGCGATCAAAAGATATTTTGCATCGTAAAATTATATTAAGTTTGTTTACTGGTTTTGACTTCGTATTTTGTCTCTAGTCTATGACTTGAGCAAGTTGCAGTTCGTTCTCGACTGACTGCTCACGCTTGTTTGCAGGACAGCTGTATTTCACGTGGTGTGTTGAATATTCCGTTTTCCCTTCAAATTCACTAGTTTTAAGGTTAAAGCAGTATAAATTTACGGCAGGTTAAAGTATTAGTTTATTATTTGTTTTACAATTTTCAAAATGAGGAGTAAAAGGGGACATCGTTTCAAATTCTCTCCTTAAGTGAAAAAACAATAATTTAGTAACCTAGTTGCAAATGGTGTGGATCGTATTAGTGACAGACTGACGATTTTGAGTGATTGGATATCTGTGAAAATTTATCAATTTTGTAGTAACTGTGATGTAAATATTGTTTTTAAAAACTTTTTTTAAAGAGTTTATATTATGAAACAGTTTAAGTTATTTTGTCAGAAATAACTTTGGTTTTATTGTTTTATTTTTAAGTAACTGTGAATTTCAAAGGTCTTGTTACATTGGCCTTGCCCAGAAATGGCCAAAAAAGAAAAATTTCACACGGCTTTAACAAAAAATTGATGTTAACTCCACTTGTAAATAAGGAAGCCCTATAACTTTTTGTTTCCTTTTATTAAGGATTAAATATATCATAAAAAAAAAAGGGGGTTATTTTTGTGTCAAATATTTTTTTATACGTATATGGTCTCCATGATCAAACTTGAAATTTTTTCATTTTTTATATATTTTTTATATATCACCAATCAATAGCATTAAAAAAAAAATTAATCTCAAAATAATAATTTTATTTTGTATATTTCTGTACGCTACATGTTATAACAGAAGGTAAAACAAAAAAGAATTACCTACATAACTTAAAAAAAAATAACTGAGTTAATGAATTTTTTACAACAAAACCCTTACATTTTGTCTGAAAATGGCTTGGGAATTTCGGCACATCACTTTGATTTAATGGCCGGGGTTAAAAGGGTTTAAAAGAAGGAGGTTTGGGAATAACCTGGAATTTGCTTATCCTTCTTCTTCATTGAAGACGTAGCCTATTGCCATTGCCACTTAAGCCTCAACGGACCTTTTGCGCAACCACGGGGAATGTATACCCGTGACGCCAGCCAATTTTAACTAATTCCCTTTAATTCCTATACACTGAAGAAAAATAACTGTGAATTGTAGCTTGGATTTAAATGTTTACTTTTACCAACGTCAAAGGCAGCACTCAGAATACCTGCCTATGTTCACAGTCACATTTCATTATCGTAAAGCCAGCTCTGTTAAAAATAATTTTACTGTGTTGTAGTTTGTGTTTGTAGTTTTTGTATACTTATATCGCTTTCAAAAAATATGACGGGGTAAATTAACAAATTATTCATAAGTTAATAAGTTCTCCGTTTTAACGGTTTATAATTAATTGACATTGGAAGGATTTGATAGAGTAAACCAGGATATCTAAACATTTTGCCGTTGTGTTCTATTTGTTTTAGGTTGATTTGGTGATTAAAATTTTTTAAATATATTTTTATTACACAGCAAACTAAATAATTGCAAAGTGATAAACTACCATGTTTAGTCAGAAATAAATAAATTTTGATCTATTATCAAACAATATTTGAAATAAGAATGTTAATGAAAACAAATTTGGTTTGTCAAAATATTTTTAATAAAGTCAAAAAAAACAGTTTTTTAACTGAGTGGAATTTATTTATTTTCCTTGTTCATTATCTTGTAAACTGTGACTATATAGCTAAACAGTTAAAAAAAGTTATGCAACCAATTCTTTTTGCAATTTAATACTAAACATTTATTGTTACCATTACATAAAATAAAAAATATATTTGTTACGAATTTTTCTGTAAACACAAAGTACTATTTTGTTGAAAAATATGCATATTTTTAAATTTATTATTTATTACTGATCCATTAGGCAATTTTAACAAAAAGTAAAAAGTAATTAATAATTTCTTTGCTTCTTCTTATAATAAACAAGGCAGGAATACACTCACACCCATGTTGTCATGGAGCAACAGGCTTTCACTGTGGGTTTGCATAAAAAAATTTTTTAAAATCTTTAGCTCATATTTAATTCTCCTGAAGATTATCCCTTTTCCAACTGAGACGGACAGGCTATCATTAAAAAAGAAATTTTACATTTTTACAATCCTCCGGCAGACAAAACAAGAAATTGGGTTAGTCCACTACAGAGTTGATAGACTATCAAATGGCGGCCCTAGCCAAAGTTCCAAGTATAAGACTATACAACACACATTTATAGAACTCACTCTTGTCCTGTGTAGTGAAATAAGTTGAGTTGAAAAAAAAAATTTTAAGTCTACAGATTGACATCTTTCGAGCAGATAAAAATATTTACATTTTGGTTCATTAAGCTAGATTTCATAGAATGTTTTTAAATAATAATAAGTTTCCGAGTAAACTAGAGAGACTAACTTACGACGCAGGAGAGGCAAGGAAATCAAAAATTGTTACTGATTTTTCCACCAACATTTTAACACATCTTTCTTTTTTCCCCATGATATATTAAAATTCACATCTTATTTTATCAAAAGGTTATAATTAGTTTGTTAATTAAATTTATTTATCGTGCTTTTTTCTCATTGCCATCATGGCTACCCATACGGCCGGCTAGTGGACCCCAAATCGTAAAAATATTAGCTAACACGCTCAGGCCAAATTCCCAGAGCGGAGAGTGACATTGTACCATCATTGATACTCAGTTGAATTGAATTGAAATTAGAAAAATAACTTTATTCATAAAAGGGAAACAGTGGGTATACATTGAATTGCATGTCATCATTAAGAAAAAACTAAAAAAACAGTATATATAACAGTGTATTGAATAAAATATAATGGATGATAAAAGGGGAAACTAAAGTTAATTATAGTTCAGCTAAACCCCATACAATGGTTTTCTCTGTTAAATACAATTTTAGCTCTTTTTTAAATTCTTTAAAGTTGTTCAATCGCCTCCTCAATTCCACAGGAAGCCCTTGATAAAAAATTTTTGCACACTGCGCTTTATGTTTTTTTGTTGAAAAATTCAAGCCAATGGGGAATAGTCATATGGCAACAATTTCGTTTTCTATTTCTGGTAAAATATGTATCTCTGTCATCCTTAGTCTAGCCAATTAAACTATTATTACAATAATGTTTTACATGATAGTGTGTTGGATGAAACACATAACAGGCTAAAAGACAGGTCCATAATGCCCAGTGAGAAAAAAATGTTCGCCGAACTGAAATCGTCAAAATTTTAGATTCAACATGGTTTCGTTATAGGCTCTTTTCTGAAAGAAGAAGACATCTAATATAAGTTCTGCTTTGATGTACCACCATAAATAGCAATACAAAAGCGACAGATGATTACGACCAGTGCATAATATATAGTGCCTTTGAAATGTTATTAAAATTGAACAAAAATTTTGGTACATTTCTGCGTAAATCATCATATATTCCTGAACTAACCGTTTACTATACTACATGGTCAATGTGGAGATTCCATGTCCAAAGTTTTCGTCTACAAATTTGACCTAAAAATTTTGGGAAGTTACTTTATCAAAAACCCCTTTATATTATTGATAATTTACTAACTGGATCAATGGGTTGTTTTACTTTTCCCTGAATTTGTAGAACCCGGATAAAAATTGGGTTTGTTCTTGCATTTAATAAATAAATTATGGTTTACTTAAATATAGTGTGCCTATTTATAGAAATAAAGGGTTCATAGATAACTTTCAATTTTATAGATCAGTTCACTTATGAGAAATTGTTGGTGGGCAGTACAGACAAGATAGGAAATTAATATTTTTCCAGCACCTTGAGTAATACTCTTCGCTAATGCACGAGCCAATAAAATGTCCAACAAAAAATTTTAAATACCGTAACGTCCTTCTTTTTCTAATATATAAAATCTAACAACTAATTCTTAAATCTAACCTAAGAGCAACGGGAAAACCCCTTCCGCAACCTTTTCAAAGTGATGCACACCCAATAATTTACATTTCCCTCAGTATCATTGAACAACTGGTTTTTTTACCGCGAGTGATCCAGCATATTTCCCCCAAAAAAGCCCCATTAAAAAACAAAAAATTTTTTTTTCCCGGGTGGAGTGTCACTTAATGTGGATTATATGGAGATTTTGTACTTTTTTAGCAGCAGCACATCACAGCAAGTTTTATTTGTTCTTTTATTTCCTTTACAGGCTTTCCGTGTTAAATTAGATCTAGTCTCTTCTTTTGCGTGCACTCATATTTCAACTAATTCACTTTAAAAACTGAATTAAGTTATAACTTATATAGGATGAATAATAATAAAACTTGAAACTAAAAATAAAACGGATAAACACCCAAAAGTTTTTTTTTTTTTAAAAAAAAAAAACTAAAAAGAACGGAAAGCATATTTCAACTGATGCAAACGAAAATGTGTAGGTTAACACACTAAACTACTGAGTGGAGAATTGGCAGGATAAAAATTGCAGGTAAAAAAGGCCGAGACAGTGAAAAATTTGGGCGCTAAGAATAATCCGCAAAGGACGATGTGTCCAGAGTCCAGAATGGAATTCCGATTTTAAATCCAATATTTTTTTTCCTGTAATTAATTAAATCAATAAAACCATCGAGTAATGTTTGGCTGCTGATAAAGTATGGGAATACGAAGATTAACATTCATTCAGTTTTTATCTGATTAAATATCTTACTTTCGATGTATTAAATGTCTTAGCTCAGACAAAAATTTGTTATTTGCTGTCAAAACATTTAATATTTGGGTCATACTGGTAGATGTAATAATCGTTGCGTGTTATATACTGTGGTATATATGTATAAAACCATCTGATTACATTGATCCAATGCAAGTTATTGTGGGCCGACAATAAAGATAACTTGAATTCATAATAACTAAACCAATGACATGTTTACAGTGATTATACAGGTTCTTTTGTACATTTTCATAAACAATTCAAATGTGATATGTTGTTAAAAGGTTATGTTGGACTTAGTGATTTCACACAAGAAATTTTTTTTTAACCAAACGCGGCAGGGCGTCCTGGGGTCAACCACCCCTGTCCGGGGTCTAAGACGGTTTTTACTGGTAAGTATTTGGATTTTTCCAAAAACAGAAACTATTTAACTTTTTAAGTGAAGCAAAATATTTTTACCTAAAATAAGCTAACAGTACCAATACCATGGAAAAACTTTATTTTGGTAAACAATAACTTTTGGAAATTTAATCTAAGACCGTGTGATCAGCAAGTGGGACTTTAGATAAGAACCAACTGGTTCGCGTTAACCAGAATTCCGTTTTGTTCAGCTTTGAGGATTCATATTCTGCTGGTGCAAAGGAAGTTGACGGTGATTAATAATTTTTGTAAAAAGAACCTTGATTTATTCAAGTAAGAACCGTTATAAATTGGAAACAATTTTTAAATACTGGGAACTATGCGTCTTGGATGTGTAGAATGGTCAAACAAGGAAAGGTAGGTTAGACCAGGTTGAATTGTTGGAAATTGAAGAAAGTTTTTTTACTTAAACTTAAAAATAATTTTTTTTGACAATTACCAGTAAAGTAGGGTGTTTTTTGTAGGCATATGTAGAGAAACAAAAGATTCATTTCTATTGTCACATGTTACTAAAAGAACTGGCTCTACCCTCCTTGATAAAAATGATTGAAAACACCACATTGCAGATGGTGAGCAACAATTTTATTCTGTGACAGTTGGGGAAAAGATTACCAAACAACATAGAATAAGAAAAAGAAGGGTTTTCATCACGCTACACAAAGTTTAAAAATAAAATACAATTTTATTTGATCCTGATAAAGGGGTTTCATACCACAAACAGTTGAGAGAGATGTTGGGGGGTCAGTGTTTAAATGGAGAAATGAGACATAGGGACCAGGCAGACAATTCATTTGGAATCGATTCTTATTTTATCGGGAGTTCATATTGGCGATAGCATCAGTTGAAAGAAATAAAGACCAGTTTTGAATCTATCTTGAATTCTTTTATTGGTCCCATTTTTTACCTAAATCCTAATAAATTACTTCGCTTTTTTAAAATTTTTTTTTTAATTTCCAAAAAAAGTGTTTTGTTTTATATATTTTGACAAAATTTTAGGTTTAGATTTATCTGCCACTTTAGTAAGACATTAAATTGTTTTGCTGCTGTGGCATTAATACATAAGGTACCCCATTTCTATAGTAAAGAGTGATTAAATTTTATGGCCTTTGGGGAAAAAATTGTACAAATTATTTTTTTATACAATGCAATTTTACAGTTTTATTCCTGAATTTAGAGTGGAATTTCCCACTAAAAACACTAACAAAAATAAAAAACAAACATACTATTTTTTTTAATTATAATAAATTATTTTTTTTGTGTGCTATCTATAAAGTTCAATCTTCTGTCTTTTAGTGAAGCAATACAGTTATTTTTAATCTTTCTTTAGCATGAGGGGCTTTAAGTTTTAAAGCAATGTAATATATATAACACAATATGAAAAAAACATTTAACCTTTTTTAAAACTTTTATTTTTCTTACGATGTACATTTTCGAAATCTGTGATTTTCATTTTCAGGTACAAAATAAGGTTAAGTTAATTATAAAAATAAAAATAATTAAAACTAATTTTGTCATGTGTTTTTTACTACCTTGGTGGCTAAATTTGGTTGTATTTAATTTTAATGTGAGATCAATGTATATTGTTTAAAAGTCTATCAAATAATACATTTTTTGTTAGAAAATCTTTGTCATTTTAATAATGTATTATGATTAATTTTGGCACTTTTGTAAAATTTTAAAATGTTCTAAAGTAGATAATAAGCGACTTTTTTAAAAAAATGTAATATAATTACAACTGATAATGCAAAGTGAGTGCTTGGGCAGTTGTAGTTTAGAAAATAAATGTATTTAAAAGTTCAATAAAAAACTGATAAATAGTGAAATTTTAAAACTCCTTAATGGCACATGGAATTATAGTTATAAGGTTGTGTGGTGGAATTGTACTTTTGTAAATACTATACAAACTGTTGTCAACAGATTGGGGGAGGGCCTGACGTGTCTTCAAGATTCATGAGGGGGGGGGGAGGGACTGGTCTTGAAAAATATTGGGCACTGCTGGGCTATACTAATAAATTTTAAGGGTCTCAATGTTGTTGCCAATCCATGACTTGAAATATTGTTGTGATGTATTAATTGATTAAGAGACTTTCCAGTTCTCAAGTTATTTGTTTTTTTATTCTTTGAGTTATATAGGAAAAAGGTGGCAAAATATCTTATTGGACATGTCCATGGACACTTACCACTTGTAAGTTTGTACAAACAGTTTTTTAAACCACTGGTGTAGGTTATCAAGTTTTACAAAAAAGCCCATAACAATAATTAAATATATAATTAGAATTTCAGAACCTTTTTCAGTAGTTCTTTGAGCATCTACCTTAAAAAATGATACACTAAAAGTAAAGATTTTTCGTATTTTAAAGAAGTTGTAGAGGATAAATGTTAGAACACACATTTTTCTCAAAGCAAAAAAATACGACTAATTAAAACTAAATAAAAGTTATGGCATTTTTAATCAATGTAAGTAAATTTCTAAAAAATACCTCAGTATATTTGGAGCCACAAACTCCAAAAAATACCATTTGCACCTTCAACTAGAATTCTGGAAAAAGTTTTGGGCACTGAAAGGGTTAAATTTAAATTTTACAAACTTGATGTTTGGGCTATAATCAAAGTTTTAGAACCCCCCAGAATGTAATCATAAACTGCTTTGTGGCTAACTTTATTATCTATAATTTTTTCTGTTCACTAGGCTTCAATAACAATAGTTCCTATTGTTCTGGAGTTTATTAGGGAATCAGTCCGATTAACATTTAAATAAAATGTATGTAAATCTCTTCTTTTAGTTGTCTCACAATCCATCCAGCATGCCTAAAGCCATCTGTTCAGTAAACATCTTAAATAACTGTACAATAATAGTCTGGCTATAATATATTTTGTTAAGGAGAAAATAAGCACTTTCACTGCTAATGTAATTTTAATGAGCGGAACATATGTTTAGTTGGGTACATTTACTGCTTGTTGAAGCTATTATATATTCTTGAATTTTTTTTGTGTGTTAAGACATATGATTTGCACATCATTTATTATTTTAATCCCATCTATTTATTTTTTCAAAAGTGAATTATATTTTAAGAAAAGATTGAGTTTTTACAAAATTTTCTTAAATTTTAATTTGACATATTTTTATAAGAAGGCGACAAATTTAATACATCATAACAGCTATCTATAACAAATGATCCTAAAAATAATGTAGCTCTTTATAACACTATTAGTAATGGAAATAGCTGTATCTAAATGTCAAAAAATTAAATATTTTAGAAAAATCCATTTAAAGCTAAAACAATCAAGCTTCATTTTTTTAAATCCTCTAGCACAATAGTCATTAGCAGATTCCACTTCATTTTTCTTCTTTGGACCCGTTCAAAAGCTTTTTTTCCTAATTCTCTTCTTATATTGTTCCCTTATTTTTTCTGAGCTTTTAAAATTGTGCAGTGGTTGAATGATTCGAAACGTACCACAATGCATTTTCCAGGTGCCAAACCTGTTTACTAAAGTACAACTATTTTTTAAAACAGGTAACATGTCACCGCATTACCTGTTACACCTAATTTAAGTGAGGCAAGTTCCACATACTCTGTTTTTAGGCTGTCCTTTTCCAAATGTGCTAGTTGATACATTCAATTTTGTTTTGTAGATAGGTTTGATAGCCAGCATATCTAGCAAACTTAAAGAGATTGGTATGTTTATAATACTGGCTATCCCGAACAAGTAATTTGTTGAAATTGCACCATCTAGACACAAATTAGTGAAATGTGGCCCTCACCAGCAGATAAAAAAAAAAAAAAAAAAATCAAAGCACAACCTTTTTATTTTTTTATTATTACAGCAAAATTACCTAAAATAACTATTTAAGAAACATATTTGGACTCAGGAAAATCAAAAACTGTGTTGTACTAATTTTTAAAAAACACCATTGGAGTATTTTATTTGCAAAACTGCCAATATCCCCGTAACACTTCTACAACTCTATACTGAATAACTTCACATTAGTTCACCCCCCCGCATGCTCTAAGGCGTCTGACACAGTAAACATGTTATTACAGTATTGGGATTTCTGTTCTTTTGATTCATGAAATTTTAATTGTGAATTAGTTATGTTCAAAATCATCAGTTATATTTTGACTTTTAAGCAGGTATCTGGGACTACTCAAATCAAACTTTGATTTTATTCCTGTCAAAGGTTTTCATAAATACTGAATTATATTTGACATTAGAAAGTCATGATGAAAGTATTTAGGATCACAAAATATCCAAAATTGCAATGAATTTCAATAATTGTATGTCTTTGTATAGTGGCTTTTAGATGGAAATGTCTTTTAAAGAAGATTGTTTTCTGTACAGTCTTAATTGGTTTTAAATATGTTTTTTCTTCGTTCTATGCCTAAGCCTTGAAGTAACTGAAGTTAAAAATTATTCACAATTTTCATTATCAGGAATGGCGATACTGTTAGTTGTCACCAAATAAATCACCGTCTTGCCATCCTACATAATACTGTTAGTAGAGTCGGCTACTAATCGGACGTGAACTTTGATGTCTCTGTCAAACCTCACCAATGGCTAAAAACATTGAAGACAAGAAAGGCATTACGCTTTGTAATTGTTCTTTTTTTTAAAGGAGCAAAGTTAATTTTTAATACATCTAGAAAGTAATAGTAACGATAGATTAATTACTATATAAAGTATTGCACTGTATAGTGTTACACTATTGATTGAAATTTATTTACAGAATCAATAATTTCAAAACCGTGTCCTCTTTTTCAAATTTGACCTTTGCCCACCCATTTTTATAGGTTTTTTCAAATGGGATAGAAAATGTGGGGGTGTGAAATCTCAAAAAATTAAAACTATTGAAACATGATGAACTGACTTTTAAATTTAATTGGGTAAATAGCCAAACTTGCTAATCAAAAGGAACAGACCTTCTTAAATTGATTGTTATAATTTGTTTGATTTTTATATAATAATGATAGTTTCTGTGACTAAAGGGGAACTCGAATGTCAATATTCCTTTGTTTATATGGTGCTTTGTTCATGTATATTTAAAATTATTTTCTTGGAAAACCAAAACAACTCAAACAAAATGTTTGTTTTATTTAATTCATGTTTACAAAACAGAATAATACATTGTAGCATTACAACAATAATAAAAAACAAAAAAATTTTTCAAAACTAGTTGGTTGGTCTGTTCATTAACATCGCACTAACCACTTGCTACATAGGAGATTAAAAAGGCATCAAAACTTTGCAGCACTATTGCATTTGATTGTGTAACAGAGAAGTCAAGATTTTATGGTATGCATGATCATAGTCTAATTAGTAATAGGTTTTTAACTTAAGATATAATATAGCTATAACAGTAAGGAAAATAATCTTTACTTACTCATTCTCAAAAAGCCACTGAGACTTCTTTTTCAAAGATTGTCAGTTACAATGGCCTGAAACAATTTACACATTTATAACATTTTAAATACATTACAAAATAATGTAGTATAAAAAAGAAATTTAATTTTAAAGTACTAAAAGAAGTAGTATAATTGTATACAATCTACATATGATAGTAATAAAGTTTGACAATGGTACATAATTCTAAACAATGTAAAGGTGTAAGTTCCCGTAATAGTAACATGCCATAAAAAAATACAAATATACTTGGTTAGAACATTCAAGCTCATATCTAATTACTCATCTTGTAATGTTAGAAAAGACAGGATGCCAAACTACTCTTTTAGTCACTCATCTTATCATGTTAGTACAGACAGGATGCCAACTGCTCTCTAGTCCACTCATCTTATCATGGTTAGTACAGGACAGGATGGCCAACTGCTCTCTAGTCACTCATCTTGTCATGTTTAGTACAGACAGGATGCCAACTGCTCTCTAGTCACTCATCTTGTCACATGTTAGTACAGACAGGATGCCAACTCCTCTCTAGTCACTCATCTTGTAATGTTAGTACAGACAGGATGCCAACTGATATCTAATCAAATCTTCCAACCAAAATTGTGGGGAGATAGAGATGTAAAGAGATGTGAAAGTGTTTAATCATATGTATTATTTTTATCAATATGTGTAGAGAGACACACCAAGTACTTATAAAAAAGATGTTCATTAGCCTGTAGGAGATTAGTTTGTCGATAACCAACATTTCTCCCTGACGGCAACAATTTTAAATAATGAGTACAATTACTCACTCACACTAAACCACACTTCCATTTTGAAAGCTGAATGAATTGTCTTTTATATATTAACAAATTTGGTTTAAAAATAGTTAAAAAAAAGAAAATGTGGTAATTTTGCTCATGTGCAACCTACTGCCTAGTGCAAATATTAACGTCAGATTATATTTGTACAAGTAATATTTTTTTTCAGACAGAGTTTTATATGCAGATTTAGTACAATCATAAATGATTTCACTAATAACATTATGTGGATGAAATGTATGTCTGGGGTATTACAATTGCTGTCAAACCAGGTCCACATATTTAAAATTTAATAAAGTACAATTCGAGCAGTGTACACAATTTTTTATGTCTTGCCTAGCTGAGGAATGGATGACAAATAAGAAAATTATTAATTTTGTGAATCAAAGGTAATTTAGTGTACTTAAAAGTAGAGGCCAAAAACCAAGTACATGAGGAGTCAGTGTCTTGACTGCAGTTTACTGTTACCTTGATAGAGCATGTTAGCAATGAACAGTTGGATCAAAGAAAAAAATCCAGATAATACACAAAATTACAGTGAAAGTAGAGGATGTAGGATAAGGTGGAGGAGCTAGTGATGCTAGATTTTTGAAACATTACATAATTAAAGAGAAAAAAAAAACTTCAAGCAAATGTAGTGCAGTTAGTATTAGTGGGGGGGGGGGGGAGGAAGAAGTCCACCTCTGTATGTACTAAATGTAAAAAAAGACTTGCACCTGACACGGTATCTATTACACAAATGCTGAGTAGGATGTATTTTGTAAATAGTTTAAATGTTCTTGGTGTTTTTTTCTTAATTTCCAAAGTGGATTTGCCATTTCTCAACATTTAACTTGTAAATAATGTTGTGCCATTTATTTATTCCTTTCAAAAAAGTGATTTTGTACACAATTTGAAGTTTTGAACACCATGAAGATAAAGCAGAATGTTTTTAAAAACTTCAAAATAAGTGTACCTAACTTAATATTTTAATTATCTTTAGTAATAAAAAAAATGTAAATGGGTGAAGTTGTTTATAATCAAATGTAATTTTTATGCACTATGGTCAGATTTGTAATATATAATATACTGTCTATATTTTTTTTTAATAAATTTTTTTCAGAAAAAGATTTGTATGTAAGTAATTATGGTTACTATAACACATTTATAGCATGTAAACATACTTTTTAGCATTTATTGCAATGCAATATATTTCATGCAAAATAAATAAAGAATTATTGAAATTGGTTGGAAAATGAGAAAAACAAATTATCTTCAAAAACCTGTACAAATCGGGCAAGAGTGCTGAGATTTTTGGCAGATACTTTTAAAAAAAGATTAGGATTGAAAGAGTAATAATCACAAAGTGCATTATCTAATAGAAAATCAACGATTTTAAGTAATTTTTGGACAAAAACAAGTGCCACAAAGATGAAATATGCTAAAAATGAATAACGTAATGTAATTGTCACTAATACAGGGTATTATAAACTTTTTTACATTAAAGATATATTACAATATGAACTTTTTAACGTAATAACGTTTGAGACAACTAAAGGTCTGAAAGACAAAGAAACTAAAAATAATAGTTAAAAATATCAAAATGAAGCTTAAGTAGTAATCCTTTATCTCAATCTATTATTTGATATTATGTGGTAAGAAGGACGGTATGTACATAAAGACAGAAAAATAGTTCAATTAACCTTTGTAAACGCCTTACCAAAAGTACAGAGCTAAAAATTTAGATACTACTGCATTGTTAGATTTTTTCACCAGATGATCAATGCAGGGGTGGCACAAAAGAACAAAGGAGCCCAAGGTCTGAGATGAGAAAAGTACTGATCAGAAAATGCACCTAGGGCCATCAGTGCAGGCTTTGGTGGAAAAAGAAATAAAAACTCGATTGCTATGCTATGCCGTACTCTGGGATCTGTGTCTAAAACCATCGTAGTGCACTCAATTGTGCACCTGATCAGATAATGAGAATACCTCTTCATCTAGATTACACTATATGACTGCTGGAGAACCAAACAGTGTTCTTTTGTGGTCTAAATGTCTCTGATAGCAAAACAATGTAAAGAGTTTGTTTTTCAATGTCTTCATCGCCGACTTATTTCTATCTCTTCAGACGGACGTGGACTCCAAATTCCAGGAGCCAAATATGTGCTGGTGTTCAGATTTGCAAGATGCTGCAGTAAACTGAAGGTGAAATGGAGAAATACAACATTACCACTAAATCAACTCTTCGCACCATTAGATACATTGGGTTTTCGTGATTAAAAACAAGCTTTCCTTCTTTCAACCCTTTCTCAAGTGCTAGGCAAATTGAGAGTATGTCTTACGTTGATGTGAACAAACAAAATCTTAATATATCTGGATAATTTAAGCATGTGCTAGGGATAGCCCAACCAGGTCATTCCACATGAAATCCACACTAAAAAAAAGGAAAACTACTTGACCACCTCAGAAAGAATTAAAAAATTTGAATTTTTTTAAAAAAAGTGCATTTTTGAAAATTGAAAAATTCCTATAGTTTTTTATTTTTGGTATGCTATTCTCAACATTTTAAAGTGGGAGGCTAATGGATTTCATAGTTAAATATCAATTTAAGAAGGGATGTATACGGGTTTTATTTTTTTTAATAATGACATATTATGTATCCTTACTTAATTTAATTATGATGGTGATTAATTATCATAATTATAATTTGAATACTTAAAAGCTAAGACAGCAATTTAGTTATTTACACAATAATTGTTTTTAATTGAAATTTTATTTTGAAATGCACTTTATTTGAAAATGTAAGGAGACACTTAGAAATAATAACCAGGAAACTCTGATCTAGATCATTCCTCAAGTAAGCACCAAAAAAAGATTTGTGATTACTCAGATGGATGTGCTGCACAATGTAAAAATAGGAAAAAACTAAGTATCTTAACTGCTGATGCTATCATAAGTAAGATTTTTGGTGTAGAGGCAGAGTGGCAATTTTTCTGCTATCTTTAACCCTTTTCCACTCTACGTCTCTAATTTATAGTTGAAAATTGATCTGGAATTAATTTTACTTTCTGGAATTAAAATGCTCTGACTAGCACTACAAAAGAAATAAAACAATGGGTATAACTTTGGGATTTTTATACCGACCACATCCAGACATGAACCCGTTATTTGACATTTTGCTTTCTACTGATTACTAGATTAGCGTAGAACAATATATTTCTCGTCAATATAAAAATCCGGAAATTGTCTTATCGCAAACCCCTCCCCATTTAGACCAGACAGAGGTCAAAGAAAGAGTTCCGAGCGGGAATCTAGTAGATAACGTGATTGCAGAGTCTCGCCCCCCGTCTCAGCCGCACGCCTGGAGCGGAGACATGCGTCGCTTTGTTGTTACGTTCCGTGTTTGTACCCCTACATTTCTCCAAACACAAAAATTCAACAAAAACAAATATTACCATACAAAAACTAAACTCTTTATTGAAAAAAAAAAAATCACTCAAAACTTGTTTTTATTCTTGATCACACTCCGCCACCCAAAAATGCGAGTGCCTCCGGCCACCAGCACGGGCTTCGGCAGCATCTCCGGTGCTGCCCCGCGCTGATGTCAACGAAAGAAAAACATCCCTCGAGATAGTACCTATCAGTAAAATATCAAATTCTAGAGGGGGCTGATCAGAAATATATAAATTGAATTGTAATGGAAAGGCAATTATGTACCGTGCAAAAAACTTAAATAATCGATGTGATGACGCGCGGGCCTGCCATAATTGGGATTCTCGAGAAAGATAAGATAACAGCAAACAACAATACCGATCACAATACCTGGAAATGCTTGTAAAGTTTGTAATTTTTGTAATTAAAGAGTTTGTGTTTTTCGTTCTATCATGTTTGTTTCTATAAATTTATATTTTTGTGTTCTTCATACTGGTGTGGTCGGTATAATCCCAAAGTAACCAAACAATGACTATATCTGTAAATGGCTGCACAACTAAACCTAGCCAATCAAGAAAAGTTACATACTGATGAAACACAGGAAATGAAAGTTAAACTATTTTAAGAAATTGATAAAAGTAGTTTTAGATCATGTTAGGTGGACACACCTAAAGTAAACATCCCAAAACACTTGCTTCATAAGCATTGAACATTGGTAAATCATGGAATAATGTGAAGTTGAGTGAAATAAACATTGCCTATTAGGCCTATTATAGACTATTACTCATTCCATTTTTTTGTATTGGTTTTTTTATTTGACATCAACAAAACCTTCAATTTATATAAAAGTATATATATATATATTATATACATATATATATATATATAGATATATATATATATATATATATATATATATGCATGTGCGTGTGTGTTTTATTTATTTTTATGAATGTTCCAGTGAAATATGTAAAGTACAGACATGAAAATATTGTTTTGATGAGTATGCTTTTCTTTGTGCCCAAACGTAAAGAGCGAGTTTTTCTTTTGTTCGTCATACCAATTTCTTCCAATCCATTCCCATTACCCTCGTGACAAATTTTCCTGTCAAATCAGGTAAAGTACAACATGCACACCCAGTTTTCATGTAACAATCTTAATAAAAAATGAAAAAGTCTATATTATTTTTTAAATTTAATTTTATTCACATCAGTAATATACTTCTTTTATATAACCTGTTGAAATCGCCTTCAAGATAGTACCTCAATTCGAGCTCAGATCACATGAGCACTTATCGTTTATATGTTAAATTTCTAGATTAGGTATAAATTTAACTACGTCTATAACCAAAAGAAAAAAAAAATGGTAGATATAGGGACAGAGTAACCAATTTCTCGACATCGCTTCCTCCAGAAAACAAGAACCGACCAACATAACGACATGTAATTTTAACAATAAGTCAAATAAAGTATGTTCTTTCTAATAATGTAGTTTTTTAGGTCCCCGGTAAGAAGATCTCTTCCAAACTAGTAGAGTCCGAATAATAACAAAGTACCCCACTTTACTGCGTGGAGTAATATTTCCTTTGTTCTACATCTGTTGCTGAGCGTCACATGGTTTTGTAGTGACTGAGTCAACCTCATATTGGTTGCTGCTGACGAAAGCTGTTGAGATTCAAAGTTCAAATCAGCCTGACTCCAATTATCTCCATTAATCAGTGTTGGCTACAGCAGTAACTTTGGTGCTGCCCTGCGCTGATGGCAAGAAACAAAAAGACATCTCTCGAGGTAGTACTTATAACTAAAAGAATTTAATTCTAGAGGCTCAGAAAACAAATGCCTCTGACCATTACTATGAGCCAGGAAATGCAACTTGTCAAGCAAAATAATATTACAAATTCACCTATACATAACATCCTACTATCTTGCAAGAAATGTATAGAGTACCACTTTTAATGTTCTACAATTCATTATTTTTCATTTTCATTCTCTAAACCCTTATATGATTTTTGTTCAGGACAATTACAATAGATTAATAACACAAAGTTTATCAACAATGTGAATTAAAGTAAATTTTAAAAATAGTATAAAGCAAATTTTACCAAACTTTCTACAAACAAATACTGTAAGAAACAAAGTTAAAAAAAATAAGCAAATCTAATTTAATTGTAACTTTATAATTTCATATGTACATACAATCTACTATGTTACAAACTACCTGATAACTTCCGATCACATATAAACATATTTTCTCGATTTTAAAAACAACACATGATTGCACGACAAACTAATACTACCACTCTGAAAACACATGATGACAAATAGGAATCCACACTCATGTAAATAACCTCAAAAATGAATTGATGATATTAGAGTTAATGTGCTGTGGTAGAGAAATGGACACCCATGGTTATCTACAAAGCACTGAAGGCTACTTCATGGGATAGTTGTTGGTGCTTTAATAAACTGTTTGACCACAAAACACACAGATACACTATTGGGCGCAGATATAACACTGAAAGTGATAGGACAACTATACTTAGCCCATAGACAAATACAGCCACAAAATAACATTTACATTTCCATTATTAACACAGTAAGGTTGTGATTTCCCCCCTCTAAAACTATATATATAATATTGTTCTGGAGGACGAGAAGAATACGTTAATAACTTTGAAACTTTTATTGGCAACTTTGGCTATTAACTTTACTGATACCACTGTCATTCCATTTGTTTTCCTTTTTAGCCCTACTTTTATTCATTCTTAAACCCTGCTATTTGCTTTATTAATCTAATGGGTTCCACAGTTTTGATGGGCTCGTAAAAATTCTACCTTTTTCCCTAATGTCAGAATATGCTGTATTTTTCTATTCGTATTAACCCTTTTACTGCCGACGTCCGACATATCGGATGTCGGCATTTTTGCCGAAAACGCCAACGTCCGATATGTCGGACGTCTGTTTTTTTTTTATTGTTACTGGCTACTGTTATGTTCAAATGCCGAAATATTCGGTATTTTGGTTGTTTAGGAGGAAAGGATAATGAAAGAAGCCATTTGAAGAACTTTGGATTTCTATTTCGTCGTCTTTGACTAGAATTGACGAACTACCTAGACAGCTGTCAAAACCAAGATGATCGGGTTAGAATTACTGAAATCTTCGTTCATTGTTGTTGTTTACAATGTTATCGAAAGTTTTTTGAAGTGTTACTTTTGTTGATCAAGGATAAAATGAGTAAAAGAGTTACATCTAACTCTCCTGTGAGTGAGGGGAACAATAATTAACAGTCTAATCGATGGTGGTGTACAAGTGCAAGACGAACTGAGTGGACAATTTCTCCTTCAGAATTTGTCAGATTCAGATGCCGAGAACGATTCTGATATTAGTGTTAGGGCTATTGAATGACAATCAACAGTGATGTGGATGACACTGATGGACGATCCTGACTTTATCTTAACCATCAGATAATGAGGAGTTATTAGATAGTGAGGGGGATGTGGCACAGATAAGTTTACCTTCAACTTTCCACTGGTAGGCCTAGAGGAGGCCTACCAGTTTTGGGAAAATCCTCATAGTGCAGCTATGTTTCAAGGTAGCACCTTCAAATTTTTGTATATGTTCCCTAAGCAATTGCTCTAGTTTATAATGATATCATGCTCAAATTTTAGTATAATTTTAAAAATAAATTATCAGATGCCACAAACACAATTTTTATTTTTTTATTTATTTTTTATTTACATAATTTTTAAAAATTAAATAATGAGTTTGTTTCAAATTAAAATTTCTTTTTTATTACATTGAAAAACAGCATTTAAATACGAGTAAATAAAGTAAAAAATTAATGCAAATCTAATGAAAAATAAAAAAGATACAGCATTTTTTGTAAATGAAATGCACAACAGCGATTTTCCCACTTGGCAATTTTGACTGGTACGATAAAAAAATGGCCGGCAGTAAAAGGGTTAAGCTACTTTTTTTCCTTCCTGAGGGAAAAGGACAGTTTGTCCCTGTGCTTAGTCCTAAAAGGACCTTTTCGTCTCCCTAACTTTAATTTTTGTGTCCTCAAAGTTCGAGGTTTTTTGCAAAAGCCAATCAGATTTGAGGGCCTCCTATTCCTCTAATATTACTTGGGGGGCCGAGGAGATATGCTCCCAGGTATATTTTCTGAGTTTTCTAAGATGGCAGGGACAATCTAATCAAATATGCTCCTGCCGATTCCCTCCTCTTCTCCACAGTGTCTACATTCGTTAGTCTGGCTAAGGCCTACCTTCATAAGATGTTTCCTTAGGGGGCCATGTCCTGTCAAACATTCCTAATATTAGTCTTATATCGTCCTTATTCTGATCTAAGAGAGCTGTCCACACCTTTAACGTAAGGAGACATGAACATTTTGGATAGTCTTAATCCTGAGGCTCTACTCCAATTAAGCTACTTCTGTGTTTATAATTTTGTATAGCCTATAAATGACAACTGCAGTATAGTAAGCAGATACAGTTACTGACTATGGGTACGGTCCAATAAGCGGACCCGGTTTTTTATATCGAAATTGGCAAACGATATTACTTAATCATAACCATCGATATAATCAATCGATACTGATGAATTATTTTTAACAACTTAAATAATCTATATGAACAGCTGTAAACACTTTCAAATAATACAAGGTAATATTTTAAATTTCAACGTAACATTGTGTATTAAAATGGCCGTCAATCTTAGGAAGCTTCACGAAATTGCTTTAAAAGACGATAAAATAATGTTTTTTATGGCTTCAGGATGTTGGGTTAGTACCTAAGAATCCATTATGTGATATTTGTGGAAAGGTAACAAATGTAACTGTCAGAGGAGCTAACATGGTCGTCTTCAGATGCAAAAAAAGAAGGTAATGGTGGACACAACTTTAGTAAAAACGTTTTCGTTCTGTTTCATTTAGTTAAAGTTATGAGTTTCCCTGATTTTGGTTATGTTCATTTATTATTTGTTATCATTAAATTCACATTTTAATTTAAACATATGATTGTTATTACTTTTATATCGATTGATAGTCTATGATTCGATATGCGGAATATTAGGTATCGATGATTATATTCTTCGATATAAAAAACCGGGTCCGCTTATTGGACCGTACCCCTGACTATAACTGTATAGACAAAATTTCAGTTGTTCAGTTGTTTTTATGCCTAAAAAGGTCATCATTTAATGATGAATTTAAAAAAACTATCTAGGCTATGTGTATTTATAACATATAACAAACAAAACAGTTAAAAATTTAGTCATCTGAAAGCTTGTGACACAAATAACACATGTAACTTATAATGCCATTGTACCCTCAGCCATTATTCAAATACTTATGATTTTACTTTGTTTGAATTAATTTTTGAGCATTATTGTTATTCAATACATTAAAAAGAGCTGATAATATTTAATTGTAAATAACTATAGCCCAACTATAATGTTTTTTGTATTTGGTAGTTTAGGTATATATCTAATTGATAAATTCGTCCCGATTCAATTGTGGTGGTGGCCGCTATTATAATGCAGCCAAAATAACTCAACCTAGTTCTCCTGGATATATATTATTACCAAAAAATACTGAAGTAGTCTGAATAGGAGATACCATGTGACCTAAAAGGAATCAAGATTGTACACAATTGGCTTTAGACAGTATGAGCTTTAGCAATAATTCTTTTACCATCACGGGTTAAATTTATATTAGGTATAGATGCTGAGTCATTCTACTCATTCCTTTAAATCGGAATTCAAATAATAAAAATTTGGTAAGCCTAGATAAACATTTAACTCAACAAAAGCCATAGGTAGGCTTATAAGCCATATCCTATGATACAAATCATTTATAAATAGAAATGGGTAAAAACATTAACAGTTTTCAGTTAGGTACATCATAATGACATATTTATGTACCATATTATCATACTGTAAAATAAAAGTAATATTCTTATTTAAATTTATTTGTTCATTTTCAACATGTAAATGTTTCTTGAATCTATGAATAGGCATACAAGGATGGGATCATTGGTCTCAGGAGCTTAACTTTAGGTTTACTCATTCCAAGAATAGGTTTCTATTTTTTGTAGTACTATTGTAAATATTTTAAGCAAGGGTAACTTTCACATAAGTATTTTAGAACACATTTATATCACTGTTTTATCCATTAAATGGGATAATTCGTTTTGCAAGTTCTTTTTATATCAATGCACATGGAAAAATCACGCCCTGTCAAAAGACATGGCGTCCTAACCGTGCTGCATGCGCAAAATAAAACAGCAATATACACAAAGTAGAACAAAATAATGGAAAATGAAAGTTTTCAAAAACGCAATATAATATATGAAGTTCTAATTAAAACAAAATTATAGCAAATATTCGACATACTTAAGTTTGATACAGACCTTGTAATAAGCACCGTTGGTCGCCGCAAACTTCCACTTCGAGGATCATCCATCTTGCTTTTAGTGCAAATGATCAACGGGTTGGAGACTAGAAGATTGTAACCAATGGAAATTCGTATTTCGGCGTAAACGGCACACGATTGGTTAGAACGTTAAAAAGCAAAAATTATGATAGCACAGCTTGTAATGGATTTGGATAATTCTTTAGGTGTGCCTCTAGAAATTCCCGTAATTAACTTATTTTTTAATATTTTATTGCTGTGTTTTAATTAAAATGTCCGTTAGTAGCGACTCTGAGGAAAATTTTATTCGATGCTGAAGACTTAACCCTTCTAGAACTCTAAGGTATGTGTACTTCATAGGAGGCATATTATGTTATCATCCTAACCCCAAAATCAAGACTATTGTTTAAAGTTTTTAAGTTGTGCAATTAACGCTTTTAATTCTTAGATTTACTGTTAAAATTCACTTTAAATATATTTCTAAGCAACAGTTGTATCAATGAATGAAATAGTTTTGAAATACTGACACGTCCACTTTGGAAAATAGCCCTTTTTATAGCACCAAACACTTCAGTCAAATGGCCAACTTCATTGTATACTTATTAATTTCTTAACTGAAAGATTTACTAATTTGCGACAACCTTTAAAAGCCATCAACATAGTACTCTATGAATTATGCTATAAAACTCAATCCAATTATTATTATTAAGGTGAAATTTGTATTACTGTAGATTATATTTTGCACACTGATCATTGCAAGCCATCATAGCATCTACATCCCATATAAAAACACTTACCTGAAAATTATGTATAATATAATATAATGTCTAGTGCAAAAAAATCAAAACAAGTTAGTTTGTCTCCATTGAGTTAGTGAAGTTCTTTGATCAAATGGACCATACAATTCTAATTTGTAATTGAAAGCTTATGGAGTACACGACCATGATAATAATACTTGTAATAATACCCGTCTGAAAGATTACTTTTGTGATCATTACTTGAGTGAAGTTTCCTAGAACAGTTCACTAAGTTAGCATATGTTATCTTGACTGCTGTATAATCAGCAGCCACCTGAGCAGTCGAATCAGTGAACCAAATTATTAATTAGAAGTACCAAAACAATCAATTACAAAAACATGAAAGTTACTTATAGTTAATCATTGCCAGGTTTTTTTAATATATCAAACACAGCCCTCACATAAATCTTCATGGGCTGCTGTAACATTAAGCGTCCAACACTTGAATCAATAAAATATATATAATATCGAATCATTGATATTCATGAGTAAAGAATCCTTGATATAACTACTTAAACCAAATTACGTTGTAGGTGTTTCAAATTCCAGTATCAAGAGTAATAACGTCATAGTGAATCAAAAACTACTCTAGGCTATGTATATTTATAAAATATAACAAACAAAACAGTATATCATTTACTTCTTTTTATTATTTTGAAGGATAAACATGCGCTGAAAACAAATAAAAACATGTTTATAACCATTGTACTTGTGGCCATTACAGATGGGCAGCCATTAGTGTCAGTATCAGGTAATTCTGTAATAACCTATTACCGGGAAACAGGAACAGCTGGGCTGAATGATTTGGTGTTCTTCATAATGATTTTCTGGATTTACGTTACTCAGTAACAAGTAATAGCCACTTCGTGCAAGTAATGAGGCTAGGAATGGAAATATTAGCCTTCTCTATGGAATGTTATTATGCTATATATAAGTGCACTCACATGATCTGAGCTTGAATTTGGGTACTATCTTGAAGGATGATTTTCGCCAGAAGTGCGGGGTGGCGACAAAGGCCAAAGGCACCACTGAAAGACTGCACTGGTGACCAGGGGCCATTTCTGATCGGTATTTTCGAAACCTCAAATTATGTCCTAGAACATACAACATGATCTGATATTGGAGAAGTTGATATCTCGCTGCACTTAAAATTAATATAATATCTCTCAAGATAGCACCTAAGTTCAAGCTCAAATCATGTGAAACGTTTTGATAAGGTTATATTAAACTTTTTATTACTTATAATACGTATGTATAGCCTAATAACAAATAGAAAATAAGAATTTCATGGTACCCAGTATTAAAATTATATTTTGTTACCTAAACACGTTTATTTTGTAATATATTATTGACAAAATAACAGTATTTCCCATTTTTAGCCACCATTATTCAAATACCATACACATGATTCAAGTTTTGTTTGAATTAATTTTTAACAATAATGTTGAAACTGAATTACGTAATTGAGATTGTATTATAGTGAAGCTATATTTTTTATGTGTCAAAAGAAATATACGCATTTTAGATTATAGAAAATAATACAACTTTGTTTATACTGACTTTGAGCAGCGTAGTACTTACAATTACTTAGCCGGTTACACAGTTCTGACAGCATTTAAATTGTTATAATAATCATGATTTGATATTATTGATCATTCTTGTTGTTGGATGCTTAAATCATACTGCAGCCGCTTCATGATAACTATTAGGTCTACTCTAGAGTAACATAGACATCTGGAGTTGAAATTTTTATATTACAATATTGTAACTAATTCAAACAAAGCAAAATCATCTGTGTTGTATTTGAGTAATGGTCTCAAGTACAGTGGAGATAAACATGTTTATATATACGTTATAAACGTATGTTTTTATTTGTGTAACGGGCTCTTCACACAAAATTAATTATCCTTCAAAATAGTAAGAAGTAAGTTAGTATACACTGCTATGTTTGTTACATTAACACGTTTCACCCCGAAATGCGCCACGGTGGCGCACGCTCAAAAATTCCAACATCAATAATTCTCGATGTTTATATAACATAGACTACTTCTAAACCCCGACGTTAGTATTGTTCATGAGGAACGGTTTTATTCGCATATTATTATTCTATAATGTTATATAATACGTATGAATCAATATTTATCATATTTAATTCACATTAAAGTATGTGCCACCGGTGGCGCACGTCGTCCCCTGGTGAAGAAAGGTACTTTCTCAGACAACGTGCTACACCGGTGGCGCACTCTATTAGTGGACAAAAAATAGTGCGCGTAGAGCTTCTATTGGCCAGCCTTAAGAGTGCGACACTTGCCGGAGCTACTTATAGCGCTCTATTAGCAACAATACGAATCAGACCTTCTTTATAAGCCGCCATTACCTGTCTTCTTGTCGTAGAGATTGTTCTGTGTTTGCTGTAAGTTCAGTGAGTTCATTTTTATTTTAGAAAATGGATGAATCAGACATCGATGACGCCCTTGATGATGACTTTAAGTGATCGTTCTTTGACCGATTTTTCAGTTAGTGGCAGTGAATATATGCCATCAGATGAGGAAAGTGATGTAACAAGTGCAGAGGAGTTGAATGAAGAAGATGGCGTTGTTAGTGATTTAGATGAATTGGAATTGATGGAAGTAGATGAGGAATATCAAAGGGTTAGAGAGGAGAGTGGAGACGAAGAAGGCAATAATATTGAAAATGTAAAGTGACCTGTACAAGATGTAGTTTGTAAGGTTCATTGTGAATATGTAGAATTATAAGTTAGAGTGGACAGAACCAAAATTGACATGCAGATCATATCCTTTCACAGGAAATGCAGGCTTAAAAACTGTTGGCCAATTTAATTTAAATGATCCATTTGAAATTTTATAAACAGGTTCCTAGATGAGACATTATTGAATTTGATTGTTTTGGAAACTAACAGGTATGCACATCAGTACCTTGCTTCAAAGCCTGTAAAAAAGCGTTCAGCAATGGCTAGATGGGTTGATTGTACAACTGAAGAGATACACAAATTTTTTGGTGTACTGATGATCATGGGCATATGCCCATTGCCTCAAAGACAAATTGTACTGGTCAAACAATCCCATGTACCAAAATAGTGTCATCAAGAAAACTATGAGCAGAGACAGATTTGGACTGTCTCCTAAAATGCCTACATTTCCAAAATAATGAGGAACCAGCAACTGAAGAGCCTCGGTTGTGGAAAATAAAGAAACTGCTCAATCATTTAAATGCAAAATTTGAAAGTCTGGTAACACCTCGAAGAGTCACTAGTTATTGACGAGTCTATGGTTCCATGGAGGAGGGCGTTTGATTTTTAAAACAATATTTGCCCAAAAAAGGCTCATAAATATGGAGTCAAAATTTACAAGATTTGTACCACTGATGGGTATACTTTAAAAGCAAAAATTTTACGCTGGTAAGTCAGACGTAACTGCAAGAGAGGCACATGCAGATAAAATTGTCATTGCATTTGATGGAATCATTTCTAAGATGAGGGTAGAACACTGTTTGCAGATAACTTTTACAACTCCACAAGGTTGGCCAACACTCTGCTTGAGAAGAAAACTTATGTTTGTGGCACCCTTCGAAGTGACCGAAAAGGCAATCCAAAAGAAGTCACTAGCAAAAATTAGCCAAAGGTGAAGTAATTTGTCAAGAAAGCAGTACAGGAGTAAAAAGTACTTAAAATGGCATGACAAAAGGCCTGTACTGATGATAACCCACTCGCCCTGAAGACGTTTCTACCTTGTGGCAAGCAAAAAAAACAACAAAAGAAAGGCGAGGTTGTCATGAAAACCCCATCATGTGTCATGGCGTACAATGCAGCAAAAAAAGGAGTGGACTTTTCAGATCAGATGTCCTCTTATTACACTCCTATCAGAAAGACTCTCATTTGGTACAAAAAAGTTGCACTGGATCTTCTCCTAGGTACTTGTGTTGTGAATGCACTAAGTACTACATAACAAGTACTCATTAACCAAAAAAATTGTTGTATGCTCACTTTCAGAGAAAAATACTTCGAAAATTCCTTGAAGGAGAAAATGTTGGAGCCCTTGTTCAAACACCCCAAGATGGCAGGCAAGGTACCAAGAAACTAAAACATGTGCTCTCAAAGCGTGAAGGGACTGCAAGAGAAACCAGGTAAAAATATTTCATTTTAATTTTATATAAAATTACAATATATCTACACTACGTCTTATAACAACAATAACACTACATACTAGTTTAGATCCAAACTAATGGATCTTAGTTTTCGTCAATTTACCTGCATTTTCATCAATTTAGTTCAATAAAATTAGTGATCTGCATTTTTGCTATGAATTTGTAAAGTTTATTTCAACATGGTTTCCCATATATTTGATAAAAATATAATTAAATACGTTTTATGAAAGTACAAACAACCAATTAGATTTATTCCCTTACAGAAAACGGTGTGTGTCAGCTGCTACAGCAAAATGAAGGAAAAAGGGGGGCAAAGCAGCAAGGACGTACGCAAAACGTGTTTCAACTTATGCAAAGGGTGCGATGAGACTCCTACAATGTGCTTAGAGTGTTTTAACTCCAAGCACTAAACTGAACACCATTTGTAATAGAAAGCTAATGTTTAATTAAAAATATCTTGAGTTCAAATTTATTGCTTTGTATTTTTTTTCCACTAAAAAAGGTCTTTATCAAAACCCGACGTGCGCCACCGGTGGAGCACATTGTAAAAGGTTCCATATGTATCGACAAAGTCATCTAAAACAAGTTGTAAAACTACGGCTTGGTTTAAAACCAAACTAAAATGCCGTATAAGAGTGTGCCACGGGTGGCGCACGTCGGGGTTTTGGGTGGGATCTGGCATGTGCCACCTACCGGTGGGCGCACGTTCGGGGGTTTTGAGTGGGGAAAATATTGATTACCAAATTTATATCCCGTTCGGGACAATCTGTAAGGTGGTTTTAAATAGTTTTGTAATTAAAATCTAAAATTAACCATTTTATTTATATATATATACTAATAATAGTCAAAAATGGACTATAAATATTATATACAAAAAACATACGGCTGTTTACTATAACTCTGACTTGGGAATACTTATAATGTAAATTCGGGTTCAACATGTTTTAGTAATTTTTTTATTGTGTTCATAGGTTTTATATAATTCAGAAATAATGATGATTTAATGTTTTATTATCCTGAAATATTGATGATTTGGACTGCCAGGTAGCTGCTTCTCTATAGACTGACTGGACCCATTCTATTATGGATTCATCTATTCCTTAATGTCTGTTTAATTAATTAAATTGACAATATAAGCAATCTCAAATTGTTGAGAATTTGTTGTGTGTATTGAATACAGTAATACCTTGAAATCTTACTCCTGCAGAACATCCTTCGTCAATTAAAATATGATAAGTATATAATCTTTATACCTCCTTTTCCGTTTAGAGCTCAGTATTAATGGAAAATCAACTACTATATCCGATTTTACCTGGAAGTACTTTTGCTATTTCACTGACCCTCTTACTTGTTCTAAAACACATATTGTTTTTATAGTAGTTCCTTGTCCTTTTTTTTGTGTGAGACTTAATGCAAGTCATACTCATCCCTCAGTCCTTGTTTGTATACTTTAAGTGATTAGTTTCATGTTGTTGACCATGGATACTTGGGTCATCAGTAGTTTTTGTGTTGTTTTTGTTGCTAATGTCAAAATGTTGCAAAATACCATTCTACAGAACAGCAAGAGGTACTAGCTTTAAGAACTCTGTCATAAATACTCATTTGCTGCGTCAGTTTCGTGTGATTTTGTGTTTCTTCGGGGGTCCATCGGCTTATATATTTCTAAAAGTCGTGATGATAACTCAAATAATTGTTTACCAGAGCTCTCTTACTGTACCTAGTAGTCTCATCTCATGTTATTTTAATCTCTTTGGAAGAAGATTATGTTTTGTGTCCATTTCATATATACCGAATTTCCTATTACTGATAATTGCATGTAGATTGCACTCAGAAAGAATAACTATTTCTTGTATGAAAATGCACAATTTAGTGAACTGCAAGCAGCAAGTCCTGGCTGCCGCATTGGTGGCCAGGCCCATCATGGCTGCACACCACTGAGAGGGGGAGGGGAACAAGGAGTATGTTAACAAATTCAGGTTTCGTATGGCTCTTGGGCATCCAGACATCACAATCTACTGCCTAACCGTCATGTTGCGTAACTGTTCCTTAATATTTTCAAACCAGTTTCAGTCTGCCAAAAATTGTCAGATGAAAAAGCACCTTTAGAAGGTTCTAATTTTGTCTTGAAAATAAAATTAATAGATATTTATATTGACAATTGAAAACATATCCGGCGGCTTGTTGGACGATTGAGTTTTGTGGTTCACTCAATTACCAAATGATATTGCTCTTTATTTTTAAAACTATGAGGACCATTGAATTTTCATTGTCCAAATATGATAATGAGGTATAAATTGAAAACAAAACACATTTCTTCAACTATCAATAAAATGAGCTTAATATTTTTAATGTGTATACTAAATATATATATTATTGTATATAATATATATAAAAGCCAAATTATTACAATATCAATATGACATGAAAGAGTGGGGGAAGA
>NW_025782519.1:0-34223 GCF_021130785.1 Homalodisca vitripennis | reverse complement strand
ATGTGGAGCATCAATCAAAACAGATGCGAATATGACACAAGTGACGGTGTGCAACCAAAAAACACACGGGAGAGCACCCAGTCACAATGCGGTCGCTGTCATCGCCGCTGACTAAGACTACACCATCGCCGGCGCCATCCACGTCCAACACCACTCGCTGCACCGCCGCCTGCGCCCGCACCACCTGCACCTTCCACACCATCCACGTCTACACCAGATCGGGAGCCATCTGCGCCTGGAGACTCGACAGCGGAGATTTCTGCGGCTGAGGAGGGAGATTGAGCGGCCTAAAAAAAAGTGTATGACGATCTGCTACAATCATACTATAGAGTCAGACACCAGGCTGTTACAGTTCACAGATCAGATCTTCACGGCGAACACCCCATCTCGCGTTCGACCAGAACGTCCGTGCTTCCGTGATGGTGGACTGCGGGGTCCAGTGTGACCTACCTACACAAACCACCATTTGTACAATTGCAGCGGTGTACCGAAACGGCTGAACTCTATAAAAGCTTAAAAACCACTTCGGAAGTCCTTGAGGCTGATAACCAATACTTGACACAGCAACTAAAAGCGTACGAATGTGGTGATCAGCCTCATGAACAGGCATGGACGGAAATTAAAAACAAAAATAAAAATAAAAAAAAACCAACTGGACAAACAACTATGAACCGACATCATACGCGACCAACCAAAACATTACATCCTAATCCCAAAGCTCCAGACCATCCCAAAAGTGAACGTCCCACCCATAGAAAAAACAAAAACAAAAACATCCGTCCCAAAAATACCGAAAACCTTCCCAAACATCTATCCCCTTTCATCCACAAAGTCCACATCAATGGTGACAGCCACACTCGGCACATCGCCGAGCTTGTAGACCAACTGACCTGCCCTGCGACATCAGTTGGAGGCAAAGTGCATGCCCGGGGCCCGCCTGCTGGATGTTTTGAAGCCGACCCCAACATTCCCTGAAACCAGGGCCACGCTGCGAGGTGCTCATCGCCGGCACCAATGACCTGGCCATTGGCACGCAGCGAAACATCTACCGACACCTTGAGCCCTACATAACAACCAGAGCCAGCAACAACCGAGCTCCTCGTGGCCACATTACCGCACCCGACACGGACCTGCATCCAGCCCACCCCATCCATGACGAGACGTGCTCGTGAATGCCTATATAGAAGAACTGGCCGTTCAGCACAACTTTCGGGTGCTGAAGTTCCACGAGTTAAGCCGGAGGTATTTCACGAGGCACGGTCAACACCTCTCCATGCGAGGTAAACGGGTGCTGGCTGAAATTATTGTGAAGAGCCTCACAGCCACTCAGAGGCCCGTGAAGACTGTGCCGCCACCGTTCGAGCCCACTCCGGCAGCCACCAGACATCCAGCCATCAGGAGGTCTACATCGAACCACCAGGACGTGTCCTATGCAGAGGCTCTCGGTGGAGCTGCTGCTTCGCCGACTACGCGAGACCCCGGCCATGCATCTCAACTGGATGAAATTAACATGCAAAATTTTTTAGGGGACCCCACTCTTAGCACCGCTCAAAATTTGACAGGAAAAAACAAAAAAAATCAAAAAAATCCAATCTGAAAAGCCAATTATCCTCAAAGAAGGTCACTCTGGTGCATCAAAACGCACAAGTGGCTACAAATAAGGGAGACGAACTGTCACTCATGTGTGAAGAACTCAATCCCGACCTGCTGATTGTAACCGAACACAGTTTCAACAACAGCAACATTGACAGTTTCAAAATTCAAAATTACCAATTGGCAAACTCTTTCTGCCGCAACTCCTCCAAAGGAGGAGGTGTAGCAATTTTTTTGAGAAACAACTTTTCCTTTACCCCTCGCACGTTTGGCACATCCGTAGACAAACATTTTTGAAGTTACAGGGGTAAAGATAAGAACAAGTCAATCACAATTTGATGTGATTGGCTTGTACAGGGTCTCCAACGGAAACGATGAATCTTTTTTTTCAAATTTCGAACAAATTTTGTCTGACATGACGAAGAAAAAGCGCAATTTCATTGTCATGGGGGACTTTAACATCGACATTTTAGATGATAACAGTCCAATGACTAGAAAACTCGCTGACTTGTTGGGGTCGTTTGGCCTTAACTGGTCGATCACCTCTCCCACGAGAGTTACGACCACTTTGGCGACTGCGATTGACAATGTCGTCACAAATTTGTCAGACACCGAGGCTTTAGTGGTCAACACAGCCATTTCAGATCACTATGGCCAACAGGTCACAATCAATGGTCATGAACCAGCAAGGGATCCAGTCAACAAAAAAACAATCAGAAACACAAGGCCCGCAAATATTAAGCTCTTAAATTTTTTTCTCGCTCAAGAAAATTGGAGCTTTCTAAATTTTGGAGATCCCCTTGAAAACACAATTCAGTAGTTTTGAATCGACCTTTAACTACCACTTAAACGTGAGCTGTCCCCTGATAAAAATTCAACAAAAAACGAGGCAACAAAAGTGCACATGGATCACCAAAGGTATTCTAATTTCGAGAGAAAAATTATTGTTTCTCTCAGAAATTAATAAGCACTCATTAGATGAAGAGTTCAAAAATCTTTGTTCAAAATTACAAAAGAATTTACAGAAAGGTTATCAGAGCTGCGAAAGCTTATGATGTAAACAAAGCATTGCTCACGTCCAAAAATGTCTCAAAAACCGCATGGGCCATAATAAACAATAAATCCTCACTGATCGACAAGAAAATCGATCTCCAAATTGAAAATGAACATATTAGTGACCCAATGAGGATCGCTAAGGAGTTCAACAAATTTTTTGCCTCGGTTGGGACTGACCAAGGACTTAGTCCGCATCAGAACCAAAAATCCCCATCATTGATACCAAGTCCAGCAGCCTCAATGGCTCTGACCCCGGTCCCAGAGGAGGAGATCGCCAGAGTGATAAGAGAACTCTCTTCGAAAAAATCGAATGATTCAAACTATGACTCAACGTGGCTTCTAAAACTGTGCTCCAAGCATTTGTTGAGGCCACTCGAGCATCTGATTAATCTCTCTTTTCACTCGGGAACGTTTCCACCCTCTCTCAAAATTGCGAAAGTTACCCCAATTTTTAAGAAGGGCGACCCCCTTTCAACTCAAAATTATCGCCCAATTTCAATGCTGCCGGTCTTCAGCAAAATTTTTGAAAAAAGTTTTTTTCACTTGATGTGTGAATTTTTCACAAAACACAACCTACTATCAGCAAACCAATTCGGGTTCCGAAGTGGAAAAGTCAACAACTGACGCAATCGTTCGTCTGGTCGACATGATAGTAGAAGGAATGGAAGATCGAGGAGACACGTTGAGTGTATTTCTCGACCTATCGAAAGCATTTGACTGTGTTGACCACCATTCCCTCATTCTCAAATTGGAACATTACGGGGTGCGAGGAGTGCCACTCAAGTGGCTCGAATCGTACCTTAGTGATAGAAAACAATTTGTTGGAATTTCAGACGTTCGATCTGAAGGGAGAGGGCTTTATTATGGAGTTCCCCAGGGCTCCATCCTGAGTCCTCTACTCTTTTTGATCTACGTCAATGATGTTGGTTCATCGGTAAGCCGCGGACAACTCGTCCAGTATGCCGATGACACGACTCTATGCTTCAAAGCGAATTCAAAAACAGAACTCGAAGAGATTACATTCATTGAAACTCAACAATGCGATCCAGCATTTCAATGATCTCAACCTCAGAACAAACCCAACGAAATCAACATTCATTCAATTTTGCCTGAGACAAACGAACTCAGGATCTAGTCCCACTGTCATGTTGAATGAGACTGAGATCGAAGAAGTCTACTCAACAAAATTCCTTGGAATACACCTCAATCATGGGATTTTCATGTAGACAGCGTTTGTTCCAAGGTATCCTCAGGCATTTATGTTTTGAGAAGACTGTCCGAGTATTGCCCGACTCAGGTGCTGATGACGGCGTACTATGGACTAATCTACCCACATCTCTCCTATGGATTGGTTTTGTGGGGGGGTTGCTCAAAAACAAATGTTTCCAGAATCTTCATACTGCAAAAAAGAGCAGTCAGAATCATTGCCAAACTGCAAAGGAGAGAGTCGTGTAAGCCAGCATTCAAAAATCTGAAAACTGTTGACACTACCCTGCCTCTACGTATTAGAGACATGCCTTTTCTTCATGTCAAAATGCGAAACCATAAGAGGTAGTAACATACACTCTTACGCAACAAGGGGCAGGGAGAACTACCGAACTGGGGAGACACAGAACGGCAGTTCATGAACGTTTACCGTCACAGGCGGGAGTTCAATTCGTCAACAAATTGCCAAATTCAATCAAAAATGCCCCAATGCTCAAAGCATTTAAAACCCGTCTGAAAACTGCGTTGATTGCAAAAGCATTCTACAGCACAGACGAGTTCATGGCACACCATTGGGAGACCACCGAATTGGAAGACTGATTAGGTGAAAGAGTGGGACAATTCGAATGATTGGGAATGAATAAATGTTGACAATGTATGTCTAAAAGGGATTGAGATGTAAGAATGAGTGGAAAATTTTTAGTTTAAACAAATATAATGGACGATTGCCATACAGTGTTATATTGTCTAACGCAATAAAACATTTATTTATTTGTTGTTGTTGCTGAGATGCGAAAGAGTAAATTTCACCATTTACAGTGTATTTTGTGCTGTTTTCTTTGCTATATAGTTATCAATTCGTAGTTATATAGTTACTAATTAATTGTTTTGTGTGTGTGTGTTATTGTGACGTTTGTGCTATATTTCAATATCTTATAATATTTTTTGTAAAAATGTTCTGTTTATTTTCTTCAAAGTATACTTTTAGAAGCTATCTCATATATATATATATATATATATATATATATATATATATATATATATTAATATCCAATTAGATGGTAATGAATATGAATTCTCTGATTTGTATGTGAACAATATATAACATTTGATAGCAAAATACTAAGAACATTGTAATATCAATGTGTTATATAAACTACTGCAATTAGGAAAAATTGTCAAATGTGCGCTTTTTAATAAAAATATGTATAAATTAAAAACTATATATTATATAAACTGTTTAACATTATACATTTCTGTCTTCAGGACAAAGTTTCCCATAATTTGGCTATTCTAAATTTTCAATATATTCAATATTTCAAATACATGACCATACTTTTTTGAAAAGTTTTTTATTTTTATTTTATTTTAATTTCTTTACTTCTAAGGTAAGAGAATTATTTTTCTAACTTTATAGTTACACAGTCTGAAAGCTCAGTTCTTTGCAGAAAAAATTGTATACAACACTTTATATTTAACTTAATATTTAGATTTATTATAGATTTTACAAGGAGGGCCTGCAAAACCTCACAAAAACAGGTGTGGCATTTCATTAAATATGATGGACGCTCGGAGGGTTAATGACATCTGTTCTTTAATGTATCTTCTGGCTCATGATGTTTATATGTCATGTCCTATACAGAATACCCGAGAATGTGCCGCTACAGCTGGTGTATGCATGCATTGTTTTACGAATGCTGTACAACATAGCGTTGGATACATACGACAAGCCGAATCAGAATGTTGTGTCGTTTAAGTCACCCTCCCATAAACGACAAAATATTGAGGTATTGTATTGCCTTATTAGTATTTTTAGTATATATTCCTATAGTGAATTTCAGTACGTATTTATATACATAGACTTATCTCACTACTGAGTTATATAAATTGCATTTCTAATAATATTATACTTAGTTTTTTTATTAAAGATTCCAACTATACTCAAAACATAGCAGTTTCATTGTCCACTAATAGTAGAGCATCCTCCATGATAATTAGAATACTTTAATTACACATTTCAGAAGAACAATTGTGGAAATGTTTTATAATATAAACTTTTTAAATTCCAAATTATTTTTAAATGAAGGGACAATATTAACATTAATAACTCTTGGAACGATACAAATATTTAAATTTTTAAAATTTTGTCAATTTGCCTGTAGATGAAATCTGCCTCATTAAATATATACATTTATATTTGAAAATGTTTGTTTATTTCATTAGTCAAATTGAATCTGTACATCCTTCAAAATCATAGCCAATAGAAGCTCAGAAATCAAGACGTGTAGTAACATTTGGGGCTTAAAATAATATTACATAAGCTCTGTTCAATTGTTTAAGTGAAAGAAGTTTTAATATTTAGAAATAAACAGTTCAAATACTTTGATATGCATTGGCAATGATATAAACATTTACTTGATTGTATTTTTTGAGGAAGAAGTGGAACGAGTACCTTTATTATATTACCAACAGGATCCATGCAAACAACATCTTGTACATAATCATTAGGAGTCTCATCTTATCATTTCCCACTGTTTACTTCTACATAGGTGCATTAATTTCCAGTGTTTCTGCTTTGAATTTATTCGCAACCTTTCTCAACAATTCATTACTTTTTAAGAGGTGTTGTAAAGATTTATGTGACTACTTTTTTTCCAATCTCCAGTGTAAAACTATGTATGGTAACCATATGGTTTCAAACCAAGGACCAACGTATATATTTTTGTTTTTTCCAAGTGCAGATTTGCAATTATTTATCCCAAGGAACTGTAAGTTCCAACAAAAGATCTGTTTTGAATCAATTTAGTAGCCAATACTTTAGTGACAAAGTTAAGTAGACTAAAATTTAAAGAAAGATTCATATGGGCTGTTATACATGAACAAAAAACTAATTTTGTATTAAGCTCTAATTACTTTAAAATATTTTATTTTGGTACTCCATACATTATTTTTTTAATTTCATTTAATTATTTTTATTGTTCGCTTTGCAGTGTGTCCTTTTAGTTTAAATGCAATTGACACAGGTTAATGCTCCCACTTTTAACCTAAGCAATATGTTATTCAGTAAATGTTAAACTGCAGTGCAATCAAATTTACTCTTAGATTTTGCTCAAGATTGTATTACCATTGCAGAGTCAGCGTTCTCTAGAGTCTCCATCATCTGGCCGTCGGATAAATTCTCTGAACCTGACACCGCCAGCACCTGACCCTGTGGTGGTTCACTCCGGAGTCGTCATAGCCATGCTCCAACTCATACCTTCCATACAGGACTTGGAGGAGACACAGGTATGTTTAAAGCTCTCTATAACATCTCTGCAATGATCTTTATGATAATTCTTTGTTACTTCTTTAGCTGTTAATGAAGTGGAAATAATTTTTGCAATAGGTAACTGTTCTTGTACTATTTCAGCAATCGCTGACTCTGCAAGTGTACATGACTGAGGTGGTTAAATCTCTTGTGCGCAGTGAACGCAACCAACAGGTAATCAAGTTATCATCTGTTACATTTTATTATTTTCGATTTTCTAAACGTACAAACACCAGGTAAAATTTAACTTTATTACTGGATGTTACTCTAATGCACTAAATATAGATATCATTCAATTCTAGGATTTGTTGTATTTTTAGACTTTTTTTGTTAAAGTCAACAATTTTTAAAATATTTTGTTTTTAAAATGTTTATTAGATAAATTTTACTTTTTTAACTTGAACTAAATGCTAGTTTTGCCATAAGATACCACAGCTCTTTTTTCACTTGATTCTGACACCAATATATTTTTTAAATTAATTTATTACTTAATGAATACAATTAAGAGAAATTAATAAAATACACTGAAAAATCATGTGTTGTATCTGATCTACCAAATCTTCAAGTAAGAGCAACGGAAACACATCTATTTGCGGGACAACTGCTGACCCGCAGTATTTAAATTACCCATTGCTAAAATGTTTTATCGTCTAAACTTTTTGTATGAGGATACTTTAATAGAAAAATAATTACTTTAGTTTTATAAGTATTAATTGGCTGGTAAAAAATACTCGGACTCATTTAGCAGTAACAGTAACTGAAACATGTAGCCTACTTGTACCATTTATGAGTACTCTGTAATGTATGATTCTAAATCGGTACGAGTACATTTAGAACTTGTACCTGGTTAATCAAAGTATCGGGTATAAGTAGTAGCCACAAGAAATAGTAAAAACTAACCTCATTTTCGTACTTCCTATGTAATGGTAAAATTAAGATATTTAGCGTTTTGAACAAAACTGAATTTAAGTGCAGTGTCTTATATTTCGTAAATTAAAATAGTTATAAAATTTGAATTTATGTATTGTTTTTTTTTTATTTCAAAGTTCCAACATGAATGTTATGTTTTTCACAAATAGACTATAGACATAAGATTATTTTGAAATGAAATGCTCTTAGGGAGGGACAGGTTCTATTTGTTTCTCTCCCCTCCTGCCGTTGGTGCACCCCTGCAGCTGTTAATGTCTAAAATTGTTTTTATAAAAGGGATATTTAATTTTAGTATTACTACCCATGAGTAAATATCTAATACTATTTGGTTTCTTGGCGATCTGTATAGAGAATTTAGTGTAGGAGAAGAACAGAAATTATTATGTTACAAACAAAAAAATCAAAATCCCTTTGATAAACAAAAGAGCACCCAACACACAACCAACCATTGCACTATCAGATCTCGTTTTTGCTACCACAATGTGCGTGTTTCATATTTATGCATATTTATATATGGTATTGTATGGTATAAACAATACGTATGTAGATATTGTCCTAATCTATTGATTTTTCACCACTTATAAATAGTTTAAGGAGACATAATATCTTCACTGTAATTATATTGGATAAAGTAAATTGTATGATACTCAAGGTATATAAGTGCTACTGTACTATATGTTTTAGCCTGTCAAAACTTGTATGTAATTTTACCCTATTGCTTGATAATATCTAGTTGTACATGTATAGGTGATGTGCGACTCAGGGACAACCATCTCATTTGCTGTCTGTGGGTCACAAAGCCCTGGAGCAGGAAACTCACCCCTCCACTCCTCCCTCCAGTACATGTTCGAACGACTGGCCACACAAAACCTGGAACCCAAGGACCTCAGGTATTGAACAACAAAAATAAAATTGTCAAAGTTCTCTCATTCTCTAACATTGTATGTTGCTATTTCTTCATTACTAGACATTCTTCAAAGGTCTATATTGTATTATTTGGATCTCCATTTTTGTAATTACATTTTTATACAAAATTAATATTTAATATTAGTATCAGTAGACTGACCTTATAAACTATTTTCTATGGTCCACTGATTGAAAGAACACATAAAGGTACATAATTTTACACATAGTTAGAAGTTTTCTATTTCACTGCAAATCAAAAATATTTAGTATGTAATATATGAGTTCTTTCAATCAGTGGACCTTAGAAGATACTTTTATAGGTAAGTCTGCTGATCTATTTATCAACTAGTAACAATGCTTGGCTTTGAGCCCTATTAATTCAAATCTAATATTTAATATTGTTTAGAATATATATCCCTTATGCTTATTTTACTATTTTATAGGCCATTAATGGAATTAAAATTAAATCTTTTTTAACTTTTGAATACAAATTTAGTAAAAAAAAACTGGTTTGTTCCATTTTCTTGGGCATTTAATATGCTGAAAATAAGACATTTCTAATAACCAGCCTAAATTTTGTAGGACCGCTTAGAAATATATTGTCAATGTCCTATAAAAATTAGTCAGTGTGAATAAGTCAGTAAATCAGGTCAGTATGGGTTGTTCAGAATGACTCTGCAGTACTTGGTCAATAATCAAACTTTTCTTTACTGTTCAGCATCATCTAGCAGTATGTAATGAATTTGCCATAAAGATTAGTCAGTGTGAATAAGTTAGTAAATCAGGTCAGTATGGGTTGTTCAGGATGACTCTGCAGTACTTGGTCAATAATCAAACTTTTCTTTACTGTTCAGCATCATCCAGCAGTATGTATTGAATTTGCCATAAAGATTAGTCAGTGTGAATAAGTTAGTAAATCAGGTCAGTATGGGTTGTTCAGGATGACACTGCAGTACTTGGTCAATAATCAAACTTTTCTTTACTGTTCAGCATCATCCAACAGTATGTAATGAATTTGCCATAAAGATTAGTCAGTGTGAATAAGTTAGTAAATCAGGTCAGTATGGGTTGTTCAGGATGACTCTGCAGTACTTGGTCAATAATCAAACTTTTCTTTACTGTTCAGCATCATCTAGCAGTATGTAATGAATTTGCCATAAAGATTAGTCAGTGTGAATAAGTTAGTAAATCAGGTCAGTATGGGTTGTTCAGGATGACTCTGCAGTACTTGGTCAATAATCAAACTTTTCTTTAATGTTCAGCATCATCCAGCAGTATGTATTGAATTTGCCATAAAGATTGGTCAGTGTGAATTAGTAAATCAGACTTGGTCAATGTATTACTAGTCTACAGTATACTGTTGAGGACCGTTCATCAATACATGGTGAATACATCATATAGAGTAGATTGAATGTATTAGTTAATATTAAAACCGATTGGGTATATACAATCACAAAAAGTACTTGCTCCGCCGGACTCGAACCCGGATCTCTCACTTGCCGGGTGAATGCGCTACCATGTTACAAAAATAATTAAAAAGTGAGGGCTCTGTGGTGTAATGGTAGCACATTCACTCAGCAAGTGAGAGATCCGGTTTCAAGTCCCGGCGGAGCAAGTACTTTTTGTGATTCAATGTTTATTAAAAATTAAATTCAGCTATTGCCATTTATACACATTTAATTAATGTAAACAAAAGTTGTTTGACAGGTATTTGGTCTTCTGATTATATGTTAGTTTGGTTATTTAAACGCATATGTGACAGATACGGCCAAATACAAAATAATTGAATCGTAAAAAGCGAGGGCTCTGTGGTGTAATGATAGCACATTCACCCGGCAAGTGAGAGATCCAGGTTTCGAGTCCCGGTGGAGCAAGTACTTTTTGTGATTCAATGTTTATTACAAATTAAATTCGGCTATTGCCATTTATACACATTTTATATATATATATATATATATATATAAAACTAATAGAAGAAAAAGACTTCATATAAATCCTTTAATATTTCGACTTTTATGTCGTTTTCAAAAAGGTACAAAAGGTGTATATAATGTAAGAATTAAAAGTCTTTAAGTATTTAATACATATATATATATGTATTAAAAAATGAAACTGGTTACTAAGTAAAAACTAAAAATATAACACTTATTTTACTACCCAAAAGTATTTTAGTATTTTTAAACTATCCAACCAAATATTTAAAACGGTTTATAATAAAAAAAAAACTTTAATATTTGATTTGAAGACTACTAGAATGATGTTCATTTTCACACCTAGACCTAATAATAAGGTCTCTTAATTAAGAAAGTATGAAACCTCAAAAAATGTAATTTGAATTATATTTTTATATGTAATATAGCTTTGTACATTTTGTAATATTATGCAGTAATACTAGATATATTTAATGGTAATCTGTGGTTTGTTACCAGAGAGTTCCTCCGGCTGGGCTCACCGCTGTGTTGTCTGCCGATGGACACACTGTTCCACTCTGGTAGCCGCAGTGTAGGTGGACCAGTGCCACTCACCCGTATTAAGACTCTGGTCTCCATGACAACTCCTCGATCTCACGGCAAACTCCCCTCTCCCACCGTTTGTAGAGATGGACATGGTGGCTGAGGGGTTCGGCTGTCTCTACCTACCCAGTGTTGCACCACAGAGCCCACAGGACCTTCTGTAGTCAATGTAGCCACACTCACAGCTCCAGACAGTAACGTGGTCGGTGGCATCGGCTCTGGTAAGCTTTTGTAAGAGTTTTAAGGCTCTTCCAATATACACATTTTTGCTCTTTTTCTTTAGAATATATGTTTAACTGCATTACACTCATTGTATTATTGTAGGGGACCGTATATTTCCACCTCAAACGGGGCTGAGCTACTCAACATGGGTCTGTGTAGAACGGTTTAGTGACCCTCGTTCCGACCCCCATTGTGTGCGGCTGTTGACTTTAGTACGTAACCTCCACTCAGCACGAGACGACCACCTTATCTGCCTGGCGATGGTGCTGTCTGCGCGAGACAAGGCCATCATCATCACCACCCAGGAGACACCACTCAATCACAGTGAGACCACTGTTGTTTTTTTATTTCTTTAATATTTGTTAAAATAAAGTTAGTTTTGGCTCATGCAAATATTGTATACTTTATATTGGGATTATTGTCATATAAGCTTTGTTTGACTTATATTTCAATTGAGAACAACTTGAAATAAGTAAATTTGTAATTGTTGATGTTGCATGTATCTTGAAGACTCATTACACTCAATGAAGTAGCACAACATTTAAAAAAATATATTATTGGTAAAAGGCTCAATTGTATCTCATCAACAATATTCCTCTAAATTTTGTTCTAGCATGTGCAGATTGTGGAAACCTGGGTAAATATTACAAAACAATTAATAGAGGACAATTAACAGTAGGCTTGTATATTGTCACTTGTGGGTTTATTGTATAGGAATATTGCCTTAAACAACGTGTTTTAAAGATTGTTTGGTCAATTAAGTGGAATCTGTAATCTGGAATCTTTTTCGTATTTTAAATAAATCTAAGACTCAAATTTGTTTGTATATAAAATTGTTCATGTATGCTCTAACCAGTATTCTAACTCGGGATATAAACTGTCAGTATTCTTACCCTAACTACTAGTTGTACATCTATAAGTACATAAATTCTTTATCCACAGCGAGTGCAGACTGGGAACCTGAAGGCCATGGGGGACTCCTGTGCCAGAGTGTGGTGCCCTGACCTGCTACAGGAGGGTCAATGGCATCATATAGTCCTGGTCCTCAACAGAGCTGTGCTCAAGAACTCCTCCTTTTCTATCTATGTTGACTCTCAACTCATCACAACCCAAAAGGTGCAGTGGATATTGTTAATGGTTACAAAACTAATTATATATATATATATATATATACATATCTATATATATATAAAGAAAGTCGTGTTAGTTACACTATTTATAAGTCAAGAACGGCTGATCCGATTTGGCTGAAAATTGGTAGGGAGGTAGCTAAGAACTGGGAAAAAACACATAGGATACTTTTTATCCCGTTCCCGATTCAGGATTCCGCCCCACTGGTCTCTAAAAGTTACGGAAATACCCGTAAGAAATGCATTACAGCAAACATATGTTATTAAGTGAAAGGGCCTTTTCAAATTGAATCAGCTGTTCTTTGTAAACATATATAATGCAACAAAAGAAATATATGTTTATATCATTTAATTACCATTTTAAATTTCTTTACATTTATAGTTTTAAAGCATAGAGTAAGCTTAAGAGAAACAGCAAATTTTGTTTCAACTGTTTCTGCAATCACTGTTAAGCATATACTTTACTATCCAGATAATACAAATCAAATTTTAATTTTTTACAATTCAAAGCAGTTATCTCTGCATCTCCAAGTCAGATACGTACATTATTTGCTATCATCATTTCGAAATGCTTTCCATCGAACCCATCTAACCTGTGGCACAAATACAAGGATAATATGGCAGAAGATATTTTACATCAAATTCGTGTCATTTCAATAAATTACGATCTTGAAATGAATGAGGAGATACATAATCGGGCCTTGCTCTTGATCGAAGACATGAGTTATCTCATGTGTGGTAGTTTATTAGTCAGGTTAGGAATGCCAGCGCTAAAATCGTAAAATGAATGACGCATTTAATCGAGAATTGGAATGGGAACGTGAATATGATCACCAGGAATTAGATTTAGTAGTTCAAACAAATGTGCCCCTGATGAACCCTAACAAAAGGAAGTTTATGATACATTAATGAAGGCAATTGATGATGGAAACGGTGGTTTATATTTACATGGTGGAACTGGTAAGACATTCCTCATGTCAGTAGTTTTAGCCACTGTTCGTGCAAGATATATATATATATCTTAGTTCATTGCAGTTTCAGTTGCTTCTTCTGGAATAGCAGCCACATTGCTAGAAGGATGTCGTACGGCACATTCTGCATTATATATTGAAGAACCAACGTGCAACATTACAAAGCGCTCCGCTATGGCGAAAGTTTTATCAGAATCGAAGATCATCATCTGGGACGAATGCACAATAGCGCATAAACGTGCATTGGAAGCAGTTAACCTAACATTGCAAAATCTACGTAATGACTCAAAATGTTTTGGAGGCGCAACTATTTTACTGTCGCGATTTCCGCCAAACATTGCCAGTAATTCCCAGATCGACTGCTGCCGACAGAATAAACGCTTGCCTCAAATCATCGAATCTATGGCGCTATGTTAGGAAACTTCAGCTGACAACAAACATGAGAGTTGCATTGCTGAACGATACATCTGCTGAAGATTTCTCTGAGTAATTGTTGACTATCGGTAATGGTCGAGTACCTGTCGACGAATCGAGCGGATTGATTTCATTTCCTCGGAATATATGTAACTTTGTCTCATCGAAAGACGAACTCATCAACAAAGTATTCCCAAACATCATTTACTAACCTCAAAAATAATGAATGGTTGAGTGAGCGAGCAATTTTGGCAGCTAAGAATAAAGATGTAGATGAACTAAACTACATAATTCAGAATGAGATCATTGGTACACTGCATTCTTTCAAATCTGTTGACTGTTGTAACAAATGAAGATGATGCCACCAACTATCCAATTGAATGTTTAAACTCCTTGGATGTACCTGGCACAATTTACAACTAAATATTGGTTCTGTAGTAATCATGCTTCGAAACTTATTACCAACCAAAAACTGTGCAACGGAACAAGTTTGGTGGTAAGTAAATTGATGAACAATTTGATTTACACCACAATACTCAAAGGTGAGGAAATTCTCATTCCGAGGATCCCGATGATCCCACCCGACATGCCATTTGAGTTTAAACGGTTTCAATTTCAGATCCGTCATGACTGTAAATAAGTCACAAGGCCAATCGTTGAAAGTTTGTGGTCTTAATCTCAAACATCCATGTTTTTCCCATGGCCAATTAAATGTGGCATGTCCACGGGTCGGAAGACCATCCGCGTTATTCGTTTTCGCGCCTAATAAAAAAAAATTATGGTTGCCTGTAAAGTCGGTTTTACGTATAAAAACCGACTGTACAGGCAACCATAATTTTTATTTACAATTATCCTAATTTAAAAAGTAAAAAATGTGATCATGTGATATTGCCTTTAAGGCGGGACAAAGTTCGCGGGTCAGCTAGTATCTATATATATAAAAGAAAGTCGTGTTAGTTACACTATTTATAAGTCAAGAACGGCTGATCCGATTTTGCTGAAAATTGGTAGGGAGGTATCTAAGAACTGGGAGAAGGACATAGGATACTTTTTATCCCGTTCCCGTGGTCAGGATTCCGCCCCACTGGTCTCTAAAAGTTACCAAAATACCCGTAAGAAATGCATTGCAGCAAACATATGTTATTAAGTGAAAAGAGCCTGTTCAAATTTAATCATCTGTTCTTTGTAAACATATATAATGCGACAAAAGAAATAATATGTTTAAATCATTTAATTACTATTTTTAAATTTCTTTACACCTATAGTTTGAAAGCATAGAGTAAGCTTAAGAGAAACAGCAAATTGTGTTTCAACTGTTTCTGCAATCACTGTTAAACATAGACTTTATTATCCAGATAATACAATTCAAATTTGACGTAAAAAATCACCTTTAACTGCAATATTTATCTAATATTAACCATGCTCATGCATGATTGGAAGAGCAATGCAGATATCAAAATTACTATCTTACGTTGGCTACAAATATAAAGAATGTTATAAAACCAACCTTAGTTGTTTTTTTTTGACAGAAGTATGGTTCTCGAAACTCCGTGTGTACTCGATCGAGACAACAAAGTTATTTCACAGGTGCATATTGAGACTGTTTTAACATTTAAATCTTAAATAGATCATGAGCTTGGAGTATCTTTCAGTGACTATCATTTATCTCAGAAGGGTAATAATGACTTTCAAAAGAAATATGCCTCCCATGTCCCAATTTTTCTGTAGGAAATCGTGTGTGTGCGAAGCCGTGGGTATCTGGGTATTTGGTTGCAATTGGTATTTTTATTGAAAATCAAGAGTTTTCGTTATAAAATACTACGAATTTATTGACGAACTAGCTGTTTACCCGCAGCAAATCGCGCATAATTGCTTTCACTAAGTAATATAAGGACTTTTCTAAAGATTGTGTGCGAAGCCGCGGGTAACAGCTAGTATTAATATAAAAATTGATGTAAAAGTTATAAACAATTAAGTTTATCCTATAATTAATTGATAGTTTTACTTATCCTCAGCCTGTGTTAATAGACAGTCTAACTGGAGGTTATTGGAAAATCAACTGTATTCACCACTGACACTGGTTAATCCAAGGTTGACCACTGCATGGTGGAATTGATATTGATTAGTTTCCCCTTTACTTTGTATTATTTTGTGATGTTAGAAGAAGTTTGACCTCCTGAACAAGTTTTACTTGAATCATAACAGTTATGATTAGCCATTATAACGACACCTATAGTTATAATATTTTTGAGTAATGCCTTTATATTATGTACCCAAACATATAGCTGCAATTTCTTAAACAAGATTAAAAATAAAATTTTGATCAGAGTTTTTTTTTACGTTCTTTTTCATTGTAAAAATCCAGGTGCTGGTAAATATATCTCAAACAAATAATGGTTCCCTTCCTTGCACTGTGCAGAACGATATTTATCCATACACTGCAGCATTGTAGTGTTCAATGACCAACAGCTTACAACAATGTTGTGTTGGTAGTTATTTGCTCTTTTTTTAAATGTTTTTCAGAATCAGAATACTTCATTCATTAACATAGAGTACAGAATTGGTGTAAAATCATTTACAAATTCAAACACAGTTCAATGAAAATAGAGTCAAATTAATATAATATCTCGTTAGAGGTCAATAGAGGATGTTTTCCAGTTAAGGAACTCATCGATGGTATAAAATTGTCTTTCCAGCAACCATGCGATGAGTCAGTGTCTCGTGATGCATGCTTCTTCTCCTCTGGCTACTTCTGGTCGTAGGTTGAGGAACTTGGGCCTCAGGTAGGAAGGCTTCTCTTCAAAGATGGCCAAATGATGTGTTGGAACAGTAAAGTTTGAAGCCTGTCGGATATCATAACTGTGTCTATCAATAATCTCTTTGAAGCTTAAGTTCTGTTTTGAAGCTTTGAGTTCTGGCATAAGTGGCCACCTCTAAGATGTACAGGCAAACCACTGTTAGAATCTTCAGTTATCTGAATTTTTATTGACAGCTGTCTATATTATTGAGCTCTGCAATCACTCTGATAGCTTTTTTCTGGTTTATGAGGAAATGCTATGTTATGTTGAAGGATGAGTAATGTGCACATTTTTTATTGAAACTTTTGAAAGACTCAGAGGTATAAACAAAAAAACTTAAAATGGATTGAGGCAGTAAATACACCTTAGCATTTCTTACATTTACAGATGGTGACAAAATTTAATTACCTGAACTTTCACCAGGTTTGATTTTAAACCTGTGTATATTTTGTTTAAATAGACTAAGGAATTGTAAATTTCCCACCAAGGAAAACCATAAATTTAAAAATAGTTTGGAATGGCATCCTGAATTATAGCTAGTTATTTGTATAATCTATTTGAAAATTTTGCACACACTCCAAGATCTTTTCAGGAAAACACTCATACATGATTTTAAGTTAATGAATAGGATCGATTTAAAAATAAAAGGAAGTACAAAAACACTATTGATCACTGTCTGGGTTAGGTTTACCATTCTAAAAGGAAAAGAATTGGAGGTACCTAAGTTGTGTGTAATTATGTTTCAGCTGCACTATATCTCGCAGAACCCTGGTGGGGGTGCTGCCAACCTGACAGTGGCGTCATCAGTATAATGGTTTATTTTATTGGTACACCGCCACAGTGGCGCCGCTACTCCAGACTCAGCTGGAAGCAAAGGTCCCTGCCACCTGCTGGAGGAAGTGCTGAGGTCCTCACATTGTTCAATGCCATCTATCAGCGCGGGCCACATTACCTTGGCAGTCTTGCAAGCCACGCAGGGTCAACGGTATGTTTCAAATTTTGTATTTAATATTGTTGTGTTCAGTACTTTCATGATACCACTGCACACTCCATAATGTTTGCATTGTATGCACAAAATATTCCCACTTTGTAAAGCTTACGTATTATGGATTTCTCCTGATTGGCAGAGATTGCACAATATACATTTCTTTCTCTGGAATTATTGTGTTTTATTATTATGAATTCTTTTTGTCTAAACCATTTTGCTTTTTCCAGACCATTAATTTTTTTACAGTGTATGTACAATATTCTTTGCATTTTTCATATAATTTAAATAATTTTTTTCCTCTTCAATTACGTAAACATAAAACTCAGTTTTAGTAAATTTTTTAACACTTTGTACCCTGGGCCCTTGATACATGTTTCGGCGTGGCTCCCTGGGGGTTTTATGATGCTTTTAAAAAATTCTGTGTTATTAAAGTAATTATGTTATAAACTCATACTATAATATCTTTTTAAAGATAGAGATACATACTTGTTTCTAAATGTATACAAATATAAAGTTTATTTTCAAAATAAAATTATTACATACCATTGAATGTTACGTAAAAAAAAATACAAAGAAAGTTTTTGCTACATAGCTTGTTAGTTCAGGTAGTTCGCCTTAGTGTGGTAATTTTTAAAACACAATGTTCTGAAATCAAAATACAGGATCAAGCACATTTTCGTTTAGATTGTTCATAAAATTGGTCCCAGGTGTGTATCAAAATCATCGTCACTTTCTGACTCGGAGTCAAACAAAAGATCGCGAATTGCATCTCTTTTGATTTCATCACCCATATTATTTAAACTTGAAAATAATAAGTAAAGAATATAAAAGAAAATCTACGGAAAGTCGAGAAGTAAGAAGAAAGCTAGTGTAAATACAAAACAAAACACACACGGATAAACCTCACATTGCTTGCATTTGCCTTTACTTCATTCAGTAAGAAACTAAAGTTCTGATTATTTACAAACAGGTAAATTCACATTTATAATACATTATAATAACATTTGCTTTAGTATTTGCCGGCAAGATTTGTAGAAAACTTAGTAAGACTTCACTAAGACTCACAACAACACAAAAACGTGAAACTCTACACAAAGCAAACTGACAGTACCGACGATTCAGCCGCGACACCTACGTTCAGCTATCTAGACTCGTTTGTAGTACGACGATAAATATAACGTATTTCATTACTAAAACGTGACCCAGAGATCTCAAAACCAACAAATACGAACTTAGATAACTAATGAACATAATCAAAATGTTTGAATCCAAAAATAAGATGACTGAGCTAAATAATACAATTAAATAACACGACCCGAGCTATACTCGGGCGCCGGTAGCAGGTGCTGCCGACGCGGCCCGACCTATACTCGGGCTCAGGGTACAAAGTGTTAACTTAGTTACAATGTGATGCTGAAATGAAAAGTATTTTTTACAATGTTGTATTTCATGATATAAATTAATTTCACTCTCTTCTCATACCGATTTCTTCAGACAACATTCACTCAAAAAAGATCCAAGTTATTCCAGATAATTTACTTATTAAAGTTCCTATCATCAATATTATAGCAAAACTCTTCACATTTTATTAACCTAATGGTTTTCTATTTATACCTTCAACTATGTTGATTTAACTGTATTTGTTTGCTGCTTTTTACAGATAAAGGTTTGTAGGGTTTTTTGTGTACTTTTGTGTATATTTAATATATATTTTCCACTAAGTCATTTTCATTATCCATGTTTGTATCATTATCATCACGTAAAATGAAGCCAATCGGATATTTGTGCATCGTATATTTCTATGGTACAATGAAAACTAGAAATAAAACCATAAAAATACTCCAGGACGGGTGACATGTAAAAACAACACGCAGTAGCTGTCAGCACTGTGTGACTACAGCGAGCTCATCAAGGTGCAAACACTTATAGCAAAGGACTAAGGAAGTGCTGACATCTAGCAGGAAAATGCCCAGAACTACATGTATGACACACTGTTGTCATAGAAAATGCTTCTTGCACAATATTACGGCAAGATACAGAATAAAAGAGGAACAATAATAAATGATATTATTACATCATTAGCACACTATTACGCAATCGCTATGACCGTATATTATTATGTCATAAATCGTTAACAGATTAAAATTTGTCTTCCATTCAAAAAATTAATCATTCAGTGCCAATTTCAAGTTTTACCAGAAGTTAAAAAATGTGCCAAAATGGCTAATATGGACATTTGGAAATGTTCCAAAAGTGTTAACATCCAGTTTTACTTGACATTTGATGATAGGAAAGATACGAGGGTTGCTTTTTCAACTTCCAATGTTTAATAAAAATAAATATAATGAGAATAATGAAATAAATTTATTACAAAAAGTTAAATTACATATAAGGTCACTTTTCAACATAAAAGCCATTAAAATGGAGTCATTTTTCATACCAGGGTACAAAATTTCCAGTACCATTATTGTATCATCTGTTCGGAAACTATACATTTCTAGCCACCTCTTTAATCCAGGGAATTCATGTAAATTGCTTGGTGCTAGGTCAGGGTTTAGACCAGATTGTCAAAAATATCGTGTTTAAACCTGTCAGGCAGCCATTCTATCAGAACAATCTACTTTGTATTCAGTGAACTAGAACATCAATCTAATGTTGAAGCTAGTTTTATTTTACCTTTGCTAACTTTTTCAGGTTTTCAACAAATTTTTGCAATATTTGCAGCTCATTCTCGAGTGGAAGATGTTAACTTAAAATATCGTTGTTTAAATATCAATTCCTTAGTGTCTCGTATATGACATTTTCAACTATTACATATTAAAAATTGTATATTTAAAATTATAAAAATTGCAGACAAAATATGATTTTTTTCTACTTTTGTGCAAATTTTTAGAGCACATGCATGACCAGAAGGTATCAACTGATATTTTTCATATTTTTACCCGTTTTGGTTTTACAATTTAGCAACTTTTCCTAGTTATTATAACTTGTCAAAAAATTATTAAATTATATACCTCTATAATGTGTTTCTTATGGTCCCTGTAATTGTTGTTTATTGGGACTAATGTAAGGACCTCTCTCCAGAAAATGTTTTAAATATTGGCTTGAAAATGTTTGGTAGTGTTATTACTGCTATTAACTGTACACTAAACTATACACACACTCCAATGGTGAATTTATTTCATTGAGGAAAATTGCAAAAGTGATAGTTAAAAAGTTTAAAATTGAAGTCCATTAGAGACAGTTTTAGCATCCTTATTATATTATCTTTATAAATGACCTGTACAATTTTTTATAAACGACACAATAATTCTCAAATATTTAAGAAACTTCCAAACGTTTTTAAAGAAATTATTAAATATGGTTCAATTTCATATATATTGTTGTTAAATATTAAGAAAACATAAAACATACTTTTCGAAATAGTTTTGATTTGCTAATTATTAAACTGGCAAAGTCTCTCACATCGGCAATCCTATATGTTTGCATTCAAAAACAGACCACTTGAAATACAAGACTTTTACTATTTGCGTGGGTAATTGTAAATTTTGAATCTAGAATGAGTGTACAAACACTAAGTTATATTTTTTGTAATTTTAATCCTTAAATAAATATGAATCGATTTTATCGATTAATTGTAGTAAAATAAAAGACATCTTAATAATACAAAATAAATCACTGTTAGTCATACAAAAACTCAGATTTGGTGAAACATTGTAGACTTATTTTATTTTATTAGTATGGTAATCCACAACTGTAATAAATGTTATGTAAAAGATATTGTTCTTGGATGGGAGAACTTCTCCCATCTGAGGAATGTTCTCAGATATTTCGTTCTCTTAGGTACACCTATCTTGTCATTAGAATGACATAGTGGCTTTGTTGAGTATTAACAAGTTTCTAAACTTAGACCTCACAGTCACACTGAAGAAGGTTAATGAGCTATGAATGCGTGGAGTTATCCCTTGATGATAAAGGGACAGAATGAAAACAAGATATTAGTCCAAGACTGGAATACTTGGCATGAAGAGTTAAACTATTTTCATGTTACCGCAACTCACACCAAGAGGTAGCTGAGTTGATAGTTATCTCTACCCCACAAACAAGAAGATGCTATTTGGCAAAGTACTCTGCATAATATTAGCCTAAAACTTCAGCATTGCCGGAAACCATGCATTAACACAAACTGGTTATACTCAATTATGTTTTACCGTCACCACCATATCTCAGACAGTCTAGACAGTAAAGCCAGATGTTCGGTTGGTTATACATGTTGACCAACAGAGCTTAGTTAATAAATGTATATTTATGTAATAAACAGTATGTAGTAAATTTAAATATATTTATTAGTCAGGTTTATGTAATATAATCATATCCTAATCATCTCCTGTAAATTAAATACAGTTGTACTTAAATATAGAATATTTATACATCATTTTGCTATTTTTAGTAACTCTTGACAGTTTTTTAACTCTTTGGGAACCAAGAACAGAACTTCGTTAGTTGTATCAAGTACAGTGAATTTCCTATCTATTGAAAGATGCAAAGCAATAAATGGTTTATATTTTATTCCATAACATATTTTGAAAAATTTTCACACACAGGTAGATTCATACCAAAAGTAAAAAATATGGTAGCTTTTATAAAACACATTTGACTTTAAGATTGCAAATTCTATGATTGTTGCTATGCATAGGATTACAAACAGCTTTTTTGTGTTCAAAAATATTAGAAATGTTATGTGTAATTTGATAATCCTGCTTTTTAACTCATAAACAAATATCTTGTAAAACGAAACTCAAAATAACAAAATCACAAGAAAGCACAAAATCTGGGATTCATTTACAAAATAGATTTCTACTCTTTGAATCAACTAAGTGGTTGTTGGTGGCTCTAAGTGGTTGTTTTTGTATGAGAGTAAACAATTAATTATAATGAATTGTAAAAAATGGGTAGAGAGTAACATAATTTGAGTAGCCTCAAGATATATATGATATGTTAACATATGTATAAAATAACTACGAGGGGTATCAAAAAAGTAAGTTTCCCTGTTCTGTAAAAAGACGCGTACGTAACACAGCGTGCAGCTGTGGGCGGGGATATGTAGCGCGGTTCGGTTGGCAACAGGTGCGTCCGGTCACTGGCCCATTGTCACGCTTCTCAGTCAGTTGCTGCCCAAACATCATGGAGACTCCACTGCGTTCTGCTGCCAGTTGCGAAGTCCGTAGTGTTATTCGTTTCTTGACCGCCAAAAAAAACAAAACTGCCGTTGAAATTCATCGTCAGTTGTGTCAAGTGTATGGTGAACATGTTATGTCCGTTCAGATGGTCCGTCGTTGGCGTGCAATGTTTTTGGAAGGAAGAGAAAATGTTTCATGACGATGAGCAGCGTAGTGGCCGACCGGCCAATTCTCGGCAAACCTGGCGTCATTAATGCTGTACGAGGCAGTTATTGACAATGATAAGCGAGTGACTCTCGAATGAAATTATGGATAAACTGCCGTCAAGTGTTGAAGTTAGAGCGCGTCATCTGTGCACAATATCATGACAGAAGATCTTCAGCTTGCAAAAGTGTGTGCAAGATGGGTGCCTCGCTTATTGAGCAATGCCCATAAACAACAACGAATGGCTGCTGCCCAGTCTTTCTTGCGATTGTTTTGACGATTGAAGATGAAAACCTTTTCAGTAGAATAGTCACTGGTGATGAAACATGGATTCACCACTCAACTCCAGAGACCAAACGCCAGAGTATGGTGTGGCAAAAAAAGGAGAGGCAGCTCCTCAAAAAGCCAAAGTTTTTGAGTCGGCAGGAAATGTAATGGCTACAGTTTTTTGGGACTGCCGTGGAGTGTTATTGATTGACTATTTTCCACGTGGCGAAACCATAAATGCAGAAAGGTATTGTAAGTTCTCACCAGACTTCGGCGGGCAATACAGAATAAACGGCGCAGACTTTTGTCGCGCACGGTTCTGCTTATTCAAGATAACGCCTGACCACACGCTGCTCGTGTGCAACAATGGAAACTTTTGAGGAAATTTAAGTGGGATGTTTTTGGTCATCCTCCATACTCACCAGATCTTGCGCCTAGCGATTTTCATCTGTTTCCGGAGCTGAAAAGACACCTTGGCGGTCGGCGATTTGCCAACAGCGATGACCTTCAAAATGAGGTGGATACTTGGCTTAAAAATTTGGCGGGTGAATTTTGTGATGCTGGAATAAAAAAAACTACTTCCTAGATACCAAGAGTGCTTAAAAAGGGATGGTAACTATGTAGAAAAATAAGGTATGATGTAAAAAGTTGAATAAATGTGTTTCAGTTATTTTTTTTAACTTTTTCATAATTAATGGAAACTTACTCTTTGCGATACCTCTTGTATAAAGAGGCAGTTTATATCTCTAATTAGTAATAAATCAGACTTGTTGACATAGTTTTATTTCTATGCGGGAAGTAGCACTGAGATCATTCAAAACTAATTAATTAATAACTTCTATGTAACTCAGAACACACATTGAATAAATCAATATTGGTATTCAAATCACATTTTCAAATAATTGCACATCCTTACTTGAAAGTAAACAAGCAATCTATTACTTGCATCCACAGAAGTGAAACACATCGCATTAGCGAAAATATAATTTACTAATGTGATGAAAAGAGGTAATGTTTATTGTAACTTATCATTCATTTCAATGTTGGTATTAAAATTCGTTTAGTTTAATTTTGATACATTAACCCTTTTAACAAGTTGGCTACGGCAGATGCATTATGTCTGAGACGTCTTTTTGATCTGTCAGTACAGTATAGAGCTGCAGTGAAGGTGTTAATGTTACATTTGGAAATGAATTACAATAACGTTCAATTATTTAATATAAATTTAAATTAATCATATACTTTTATTTTCAAAAAGCCTGTTTAGTTAAAGAAAAACCTTACTTCAATTTAAAAAAATTAATATTCATAAAAATTGCTTGAATTATGGTAATCTATGTCAAACTATATGCATTTTGGGTTATATGATTTTGCAGTGTTAGCTAAGTAACCAAAATAACGTTGTGCAGCAAAAGGGTTAATAACATGATACAAATCTATAGTAAGGTCAGACAAATATATACACTCATAGTGTTCATCAAAGGACAGTACAGTGATAAGTGCACATGGGTTAAGAATAATAAGCATACTTACACCATTTTACAAAAATGTCAAACTAATGATACAGACTGGGAAGAGCTGATGACCTTTGAATCTGAGTTAGAGATAGCAGAGGTTCAAATCCTGCCTGTGACTTTTGCACCTTTTATCAGTACCATCGACCTTGTATTGTATCGATTTCTCCTCCTTATTCTATTTGGTAAGATTTCTTGCACAGGCAAATGGGCTATAAAGATGGAGGAAAATAAGCTTAAAAGTAGATTTGTCACCCCTTAAAAATATGTTATGAAGAGAATAAATCTTTGTATTGCCTTCAAGAGCACATTGATAATTTCCTTATTAGATTCCCATTAAAGTGTCGAGGCCAGGCAAAATAAGACCTTGACAAGTTAATTATCTCATTGATCTAAAATTCACTAAAATATGGTTAAAAGGGGAGCATATTTCAATTAAACTGCAGCAATTTACTAAAAAATATTTATTTTTCAATAAAATATTTCTAAATTAAGCTTACACCACTTAAACATTATTAAAATATAATTAAGTCTTTTAAATTTAAAGGAACAGGGCCTTTTTCCTTTGTCCCATAAGTGGAAACATGATTTTTGCATTTAACAAAAATTTAATAAAAAGGGGATTATGTCTTGCATCGGTCAAAGCTGCGAGCTGAATTCAACCCTTTCTCAGACAGTCGCTGTGTGATGGTTTCCACAGTCGTAGAGTCAAACCTCTTCTCCCTACAAATTGTTTTATCAATATCAGAAATATCATCATTTGAGATTTTATTATATATTTATATATATATATAAAAAATGAATGTTGTGTGTGTTTGTCCTTTATGGAATCGGAAAACTATTTTTACCGATCTTTATTTAAAAATTTGTATGTACATGTATTTTACCACGGTTTATATGCTATGCCCTATCAATGCAACTCAGCACCAGGCGACGCTGCAAAATTTAAAAGTTATCAAAGCGACTGCGCATTATAAACTGCAATCACGTGACAGTTACGTATTTTAATTGGCTAAACATTATTTGAAGGCACTAGGTTTTGACGTATATTTGCCTTTAAACAAACAGATTTTCTTGATAGGGTAAACTCTACATCGGCATTTAAAATATAATTCACTTGAACCAGAAGTGCTGATACACGGGCAAAGCTTACGATAAGCGTGTGAAGCGTGGGAAACAGCTAGTGTTACATAAAACAGACTTTATTGGCACAAAATGATCATTTATTTTCGAATAACTTACCTAGAAAGAATGACTGTAGCCAGTCGCTGAGTGCCACACATAGTCAGCGCCATCGTGTTGTCTGATATATCGTTTATTTGCAGTTTATTGAAAGGCACATGCTTCCTTGAACCTGAAAACAATAGTAGTACCCAATTCTATAATCGTTATTCTGAAGGAAACACCATAATCTGTATCTTAAAACAGCATTTAAATTGTATTAGGAAATTGTTTAGGGATGTTTGAATTCTCAATGGAATAGTAGTGTTGTTATTTACAGTGCCAATGGGCAAGCGTACATTTGGTACTAAAATCATACCGCGTAAATAAGCTCAATATCACCAAGCAGCTTGTTGTATAGGTTTAATGTTTAGAAGTAGAAATATAAATCGGCAAAAAATCTTTCTTTTAAGATTCTTTACAAGAATGTAATTGAAACAATAAGGATCCAGGTATTGTTTTGATCTAGACCTTCCAGAGGAAAACAGATTATATGTCACGTCTCCATTTAAAGGATCTGGTATGCTAGCACTATTTGCTGTCCCTATAGTCCGAGAGCGATAAACTGATGAGGGATTACTGTCAGGACAGTGTTTATAATATACCTACTGAAGGACATGTAGGGTTTAAAACATTTTTATATACTGTATGCGGCTTTGTAATTGGTTCCACAAAAATTATTATTTAAAATTTACCAATTACAGTAATATCAAACTGTATGTAATTTAATATTATAAATTAACTAAGCATTTTTCTTTGTATTAATAATCCTGCTAATTTATTATGTTTATAAAAATATAATGACATTTAAATTTAAAGCTGCAATAAACAGCTGTTCTGGGTTTTACTTAATCTAAAGTATTTGAGGTCTATCAAGTTCTGAGATCTAGTACTATAGTTATGGACATAACTTCTAAATTTATATAAATTAAGATTTTCTTTAAGGAAAATTAGGCTTTGCAAAATAAATATACATGGAAGGGTAAGAATACCTAGATCAAACAAAGACAGGCCTACAAGAATCTCTCTCACCAATACCTGCAATAACTCGTAATGCCCTTCTTTGAGTCTTAAAAACTAATTTTGCACCAGCAGAGTTGCCCCACAAGAGAGTGCCCATAAGTAATGTGAGCATTAAAAAAAGCAAAGTAAGCGTTCATAACAAGATTTTTGCTTGTACAGGACTTTAATTTTTTCAATAGAAAAATAACCCTTGATAAGCGAGAGCAAAGAGAGTTTATGTGAACCCACCAATTCAGCTTCGAATCCAGGTTTATGCCCAGCAGTTTTACAGATTTACTGTCCACCTTTGAGCTCAGACTAAAGACAATCTCCTCAGTTTTTTCATCGTTTACGCTTAATTTGTTGGCATCAAACCAGAGGAAGGATCTTTCTTTCATGTAATTAATTATCACTTTATTTAGCATGCTATCCTTGTTTGATGACAATAGAGTGGTGTCATCGGCGTAAAGAATACTTTTATTTGGTACAAAAATCAGGCAAATCATTAACAAAGATAACAAATAAGAAAGGACCCAGAACAGAGCCCTGAGGGACTCCATTTCTCACACACTGATAGGTCTGACCTCTGGTCACCAACCTTTACAAACTGATAACGATCAGACAAGTAAGAGGTGAGAAGAGACAGCTCACGCCCCTCTACACCATAATACTTTAATTTATTCAATTAGCTCACTGTGTGGTACCAAATCAAAACGCTTTACTTAAGTCTAACAACAAGGTTGCAAACTTCCTCCTTGTTTCAAAACTTTCGAGAACAGTAGATATGACATTTTCAAGAGCCTTAATGGTAGATAATTTACTTCTGAAGCCATATTGAGCAGGATTCAGTATCCGATTATTTTCAAAAAAATATTCCATCTGTTTTTTTAGTAACTTTCAATTATTTTAGAGACTACAGCAATTAAGGAAATAGGGCGGTAGTTATTTATACAGGACTTATCTCCCTTTTTAAAAACTGGAACAGTAATTGTAATTTTCAAACATTGTGGGAAGGGTGCCTACAGTAAACATCCAATTGATAAGGTATGATAAAGGAAAGGAGATATCTTCAATAATATTTTTGATCAAAAAATTGGACATACCAAAAAACATCTTCAGCTTTAGAGTTGCTAAATTCTTTTACAGTATTATGAATATCAATATTGTTAATCTCCTGCCATTTGAAAGGTAAAACAGGAGTTTTTGATAGAAGATGAGCTTAAAATATCCAAGGAACTAGTTACATTTTGGCTAGGCAAATTACTTAAACTATTACTAATATTTACAAAGAAATTATTAAACTGATTTGCTGTAATGGGTATACTGGCATTTACACTCTTATCTGCTACACGGCCTGTTACAGAATTTATAACTTTCCACGCTGCTCTACATTGATTATTAGATTCTAGTATAAATTTATCATTTGCAGCTTTTTTTGCCAAATCTATTTGCATTCTATAAAATTTCTTAAGTCTATTATGTGCTAGGATAAGGCTAGGGTTTGCTTTAACTTTATCATAAACTAATGTCCAACAGTAACCTAATTTTACCAAGGTAGGGTGTGTACCAATTTTGTTTTATAACTGACCTAGAGCTTCTATCACCACTGTTTTTTAAAATCTTAGTTTTTATCGGACATAACTCATTAAAATTTTCAGATAAAATTTGCATGAATGATTTAAAGGCTTCATCAACATTACAAGCTAATGAGAACTCATTACTCCAGTTAATCCTACTTAATCTATGTTTTAACTTATTGATGCAGAAGTTGTTTGTCAATCTGTATGTAAATAGTTCTAGGTCTGCTATTATGAGAAACTCCTTCATTGTTCAATGTTAGGTATTGTGAATTGATTCTGAGAAGAAGTCCCAAATGGTCCGATAGGTGAGGCTGAGTTATTTCACACGCCACAGTACCAGGCTGAAAGTTAGAGATAAAATTGTCCAAACACGAGTGCAACCGGGTGGTTTCAGAGTTCAGGCAGAAACAGTCGTAGGATTTCAGCATATTTACAAAATTTTTGATATGAAAATTATTACTACTTGGGTCCATATTAATGTCACCCGCAATGACAATCTTAAAATTTTTGTATTTATAATTCATTTCCATTTTGTCCAAAAGGTTTGCAACTTTTTCTGTGAAAAAATCTATATTTGCATCAGGAGTTCGATACACTGACACTACTATTAATTTAATTTCAGGAAGAGCTATCATAAGCTGCTTCAAAATGTTTAGGCTGACATAGAGAGTCAACTGTAACAACTTCATAACGCATATTTAACGTGAGTTTTTAACCAAAACAGCCACTCCACCATAAGGTATAGTCCTGCAGTAGCTACTTGCTAGTTGAAAGTCTTCGGGCAGATATATGCTTAATTCAGCCTGTGTACACCAATGTTCATTTAAACAAAGAATTTCACAATCCGATTTTTTAAGAAAGAATTCTAAGGAATTTATTTTGTTTTTAATGCACTGAACATTTAGATGGGCTATAAGTAGACCAGAAGGTTTTAGGTCAGTTGTTTGATGGGTCGGTTTCTCTATGTTGGTGTGATTAGATGTGACAGGGTGCAGTTTAACGGGATATGTTCTCAGTCTCCTTGTCCTCCGATGTGGAAAGCCTGGATATTCCCAATAACCTGGGCATCAATGTTGGAATCAGAGTATGTGCACAGCATCTGTTTGTTCTGTGTTGCTGGGGCTTTCTCTTCTAACTGAAGGTGACAGTATCACAGGTATCTGGCTGGTAGGGGATGCTCTGCGTTATAGTCACTTCTGGCTCTGTTCTCTTAATTAGCACATCACAAATCCTCCCAGCGAGCCATTTCTTCCCATTATCATTAAGATGCATTCCATGCCTAGTGTAACAAACTTCTATCAGCTTCACTAGCCTTGACCAGAGTAACATTAGGATATCTTTGACTTAAAGTTTCTAAAGCGACATTAGTTTTTCTTAATTCTTTGTTTACGCAAGGACCAATTCTTAAGATCATATCTAGATGGGCAAGTCAACTAAGATTACTTTAGTGCTGCTGTACTTTTGTCACAGCATTGTCAATTAAGTTAAGAGCTCTCTCTGCTTCATTACAAGCAACGTCATTTGAGCCACACGCTATGACAAGGAAGTCATCAGGACCTAACCTTTCTCCATCTAAGTTATCATAATTTAATATCTGTTCTGCTCGTCCCCCAGGCCTTGTTCTATTTGTAGACTTGATACTTGCATAATAAACTAAATAGAAATCGTCACGCTACTATACACACACATGTGCACGCATGCACACACACACACTCTCACGGCTATTATCTAAGTCCAGTGAATCCACTCTTAACTCAAAACAATATGTTAGCAGTTAAACTCATTTCTTTTCTGAAGTTAATTGTTCGCATCTTCGCTTATTTCTCTTCTGTGCTTTGACAAATTGTTTGGTGTATTGCTTGTTTTGTCCAAGCCTAGATAAGAGATATATTGCTCAGTGTATTGCTTCTTCTATCCACATAAAATATAAAATGTAGACTGATAAGGATTACGCAAAACTATTAGTAATTCTTCTCAGTTTTCGTATTATTTTAATTAACAACATCTTTAAAATTATAGTAGTATTAAACAGACAAATGTTTAAGTTAATTGTAGTTGATTGTATTGTTTACACGTGCTTAGTTTCATTCTGAGGTTCACACCCTTAACCCTTATAACGCTGTATATAAATTTCTCGTATTTCCCCCTAGCATGCTAATACAAACTCAATTTTTATTTGTTTTAAAGTTCTATTTGGATTTTAGGTTTGTTGAAATTATTGTAGGACAAAAATATATAAAACTTTGATATTTTTTAAGATTTTTATACTTTTTTACAAATTAAATTGTATAACAATACCAAACATTGAATTCACCAATTTCAAGTTTTATGAATGTGAAACACATTGGAGCATTTATCTGGTATAGATACAATCACTATTTCAAATAAATAAAATTCTTATTAGTCATCTACAACTGTAAACAATGTGCAGACATATATTTTAACATGCAATACAACACAGGAACAAAGCTTACACACCAGTCTCAAGAGTTGAAATGGGCACTTTTCTCATATGGAAAAATCCAATAAAAAAATGCCAGGTTATACAGTCAAAAACAGCAGGTTGTAGCTACAAAACCAGTTTTTGGATCGATAACAGGAAGCAAAGAAACAATGAATAAAGCGCAGCTGTTGTCTGACATTTAGTCAACATTCTAGTGTATTACTATCACTGGTTTTACAAACTAAAAATTCATGATTAAAACAAAAAACTTAAAGTACAATATTTCCCATCATAATTGTTTTGAGCGAATTTTTACCACATGAGATTTCTTGTAATACATGTTCAAAGGGTTAATTTATTTGTTAAATAATATAATTACATTAGCTAAAAAATCCTTTCTCTCATTAAAGCCATTTGTATTTCATGGAATCTAAATATTGTGCTTGAGAATGTTAGCACTATACATTTCCTACCTTTTCTCTATGGTCCAGACACTAGGCAGGGCCGTGTCTCTGACAGTCAGGTTGTATTGTCTGGGCTCGGAGCCGTTCTTGGAGTCGTAGGAGAAGACAACGTGTGTGGAGTCTGTCACTGACAGTGTAATGAGAGGACACGATTTGTTGTTGCGTTGCCTCGTAGTCTGTCGCCCTCTGTTGTGTTCTATACCTCTCACAGCGTACCAGGTCCCACTTAACTGTAGGGCAATACAGACACAAAGTGTATCTCTACACAATTTGCAGGCACATGATGTATTCATGTCGTACTTAAAGTGACACTTGTTGAGCTGCAAAAAGTCCACCATTATTTTTACCTCAGAACTCATTAGTTTTGTAATTATATGTTAAGAAGCATTAATATGTAATGATAGCTATGAAACACTTTTAATTTGTAGTAAGCTTCCAAAGCATATCACAAGAGGTGATGATCTCTCTACTGCAGGGATCTATTCCTGGAACATTCTTAAAATAAATGAATACAAAGAATAGAACAGCTGAATGAGTCAAGAATGAGTAAAATGAGCTGAATGAGTAAAACCAAAGAGTCAAGATCTCCAAAGGGGCATATCTGCTTTCTTACAGTAATGTAAATTTAGATTGGTCAGATAAGTATGAATTCACCCCTTTTTTATATTCAATCCAGAGCCAAAAATTACGCACAGTGTAGTCTGTGTAGAAATGAACTTTCATGCAGACAGAACGACATTTTTTAGCGCATCAAGTGATAGCTTTACTATGCTCTGCCAATAATGTTAAACTTTTTAATAATAAGACCATGTAGTTGAGCAAGAAGCATTTTTGGTTATGTAAAAGAAAATTTTGAAGCACAATATTTATGTGGGTGTAATCAGATTTACACTATCATAAAATAAAAATTTATGTTTGTGTATTGTCTGAAAAGGCAGAATACAATAATACTGATAGTTTTTTCTCTACAAGTTATTTATCATGTTGTAATCCCCTTGTTTATTTTTAGATAATTCATGTTAAACTTAAACATTTGTTTTGTTATCTGCCAGTTTGTGCTTAAATCATCTAACTCTCTCTAGCCTACAGCTCTAGAATTTTTCATGTAACAGTCTACGCGAGATTGCTAAAATTTACACTGGGCTGTCCTACTCTCATCTCATAAAAGTGCCTTGTTGTAGTCCAGTGCAGAACTATTTGTTTTCAAATTATATCATCTCATTTTATTGTTTTATTCAGTTTGAATATGGTTTAAACAGTATTTTTTACACAGTATTAAACACTAGGCAGGGCCGGTCTCTGACAGTCAGGTTTGTATTGTCTGGGCTCGGAGCCGTTCTTGGAGTCGTAGGAAGACAACAAGTGTGGAGTCTGTCACTGACAGTGTAATGAGGAGGACACGATTTGTTGTTGCGTTGCCTCGTAGTCTGTCGCCCTCTGTTGTGTTCTATACCTCTCACAGCGTACCAGGTCCCACTTAAATGTAGGGCAATATACAGACACCAAAAGTGTTATCTCTACACAATTTGCAGGCACACTGATGTATAATCATGTCCGTTACTTTAATGTCGACCACTTGTTATGCAGCTGCAAAAAGTCCACCATTATATTTTTTACTCAGAACTCATTAGTTTTTGTAATTTATATGTTAAGAAGCACTTTAATATGTAATGATAGCCTATTGAATTAGAAAGACACTTTTAATTTTGTAGTAAGCTTACCAAAGCATATCACAAGAGGTGATAGATTCTCTCCTTACCTGCAAGCGGGGAAAAAAAAATTCTATTCACATGGAACATTCTTAAAAAATAATGAAAAGTAAACCAAAAGAATGTAGAAACAGCTAGTGAACTGAGTCGGACACAAAAAAGAATGAGTATTAAAATGAGCTGAATGAGTTAAAAACCAAAGAGAGTCAAGATCTCCAGAAGGGGCATATCTGCACTTTCCTTACAGTTAATGTTAAAATTTAAGAATTGGTTCAGATAAGATATGAATTCACCCCTTTTTATATTCCAATCCCAGAGCCCAAAAAATTAACGCCACAGTTGTTGAGTCTGTGAGTTCTAGAAAAATGAACTTTCATTGCTAGACCCCCCACACCAGAACGAACATTTTTTATAGCGCATTCAAGTGGATAGCTTTACTAATTGCTCTGCCGAATAATGTTCAAACTTTTTTAATAATAAGACCATGTAGTTGAGCAAATGAAGCATTTTTTGGTGCTATGTAAAAGACACATTTTGAAGCACAATATTATGATGGGTGTTTTAATCAGATTTTACACTATCATTAAAATAAAAATTTATGTTGT
>NW_025782518.1:0-31670 GCF_021130785.1 Homalodisca vitripennis | reverse complement strand
TTTTGGTAAAGACTGGACTTTTCGTGATCTATGCCTACGCTATGTTCCATTTGGGATCCCCCCCTTTCAAATAAATTTAATTTTACGTAAGGGTTTGTAGTTATATCTAATATATATATATTATAGCCCCGTGAAAAAATGTGTGGAAGAGCGCATTATTGATTATTGGAGGAGGACAGAAATTCTCATAGACAGAAGTTTTCCAAAATAAGCAAGGAATACGTATTAACATAATTCGTCTTGCTCTGTAATTAATTACCTCCCCAAAAAAACTCGTTCCATGTTGATCCGTACATGTCAGCTGAAGTTAATTAATGGTGAAAAAAACTTAGCAAATTGCTTACTGGTATAAAATTTTTATAATTTTTGGCTGTCTCGTACAATTATACGTAATAAAATACTCATTAAATATATGTTAATAAGTCTCATTTTTCAAATGAGTTTCCTTGTGTTTATGAGATGAAATAAAATGGGTATTTAAATAATCTAGAACAATCCTACCCATAGATAGTGCTGTACGTCATGTGTTACAAATTTTTTTGCGTACGTAAAGAACTATAATTTGATAGTTGTATCCCACAAGGATGTGTACCGCATTCTATTGCACACTTTTTGCAACATGGTTAAAATTAATTATATACTGTAAAAATTTGAAACAGTATAAATGTTATAAGACAAAACTCTTTATATGTAAATCAATTGTACCCAATAGTTTCTTCAGATTATATACTTTAATTGTAATTAATAGAAGAATGGCTAACTGTATAAAGATTGATAAAAATATCTCCTATTCAGGATTTATCTTCACATTGAGTTATTAACAACATGTGAAGTATGCATTAAAAGTGTAATATTAAATTTGTTTTTTTTTTTTTTTTTTTTTTTTTATTTTTTTTTTCCTTTTGGGGATATTGGGGAGTGGATTGCATAGATCCTCAACACGTCAACCTGAGCTTATTGTGTGGCCCCTGTGGATGTTAGAGGGGTAAGCCTAATCTTCGTTGCCCTTTTAAATTAGGATAAGAAGCTTTTCCCCCTCGATACTAAGCATCCTTGGTTCCTCTGGGCCCTGGTTGTTTTGTGTCACCGTAAAAAGAAGGACCCCTTCTCCTCCCTTTGGCTCCCGAGTCTCTCCTCACAGTCCAGTATTTATGTGGTTTTTGCAGTCTCTCTTCAGAGACTTATTGCAGGAGTCTAAACACTGTCCGAGGCCTCATTTTCGGTAAACCTAGAGTGTTTAGGTTGTTTCCCCTGAATGTGGCCCGTGGTCCAGTGGATGCGAAGGCAATTCACTTTGCTTAAAAACCCGATCTCCTGCCCAGCCCCCATCTAGCCATCTGGTGAATTCCGGAGCTAGAATCGGCAGAGCAGTACCTTTTGCCGGAGTGCTTGTCTCCTTGGTGACTCTTCTGCCACCCAGCACGCGGTGGTTGTCTTCCTGGACCATTTGGTTTTATACTTTGGTATAAGCGGCTGACATTTTTCTTATTATACACACAACTCGGGTTTCTGGAACCGGTGGTATGGCATGCCTTGCTCCGCTTTTTGGCAAGACCTGGGTCGGCCGCATTTTTTCCGTTGTCCACCTAATGCCTGGTGTTGGCCCCGGGTACCCAACCAAGGACGCGCACACAGTTGACGTGATCCAAGCTGTGCAGAGAGTGTTAAAAGGCTACTCCCCACACACGCCTGGATAGAAATGCATTAGGAGTACAAGAGCTTTTAAAGGATGCTTGCTCCTGACATGGTCTGACATTATACAGATGTTCATTCCCTGGTACCATTCTGGTGAGGGCCTCTAGGCTGGCACAGGCTAGTGGATACCATAGATTTCGGCTTGAATATATGGAGGCAGTTTTCCCGACCCAAACTTGCCTGCTAAGGGGCAGTTCTATGGGGATTGACCTTAAACACCTGCGCGTCCATATCCAGTTCGTTCTGTTCTTATTAACCCCTTAATAAAGTCGAGCCATCTCCGTGTACCAGGTACAAACGACTCTTCTCTTATTGTTGGGATGTATCTATCTTGGCGATATTCCACTCATTCTCTGGAGTAGAAGTCAGACTGAGGAATGGCTTATTGAATTACGAACTTTCCCGTTTCTCATTGTGTCGGAGACCATTTACGAGAATTAGCGCTGGGGTTTTACCAGCTTTCAGTGATGGGCGCGCATAGGGCCTCGCGTTAAAGTACGCGCCCAATTCCTCCACAAGGCCTAGCAACCATCAGCCGATCAAGCTGACTTACGCGCTTCAGCTTTTATATGGACATTCAAGGAGGTAGAAGGTCCTTAAAGCCACCTCGAGGGGTCGCAGAGGGACTGCTCCTGAATGCTCCGGTTACAAAAGATTGTTGCGCATCAAGCCTTTGATAAAGCTTCTCAAGCTTGGGGCTTTGTGCAGTATACCTGATTCCACCTTTGTTCCCACCAAGACCTTAAGATGAACCATAAGTGATTTTGAGGCCTTAACAACTGCGTATTGTAAAGGCCATAGTGGCTATGTGGGGTTTTACACGCCCCCATGAGAAGAATCCTGCAAGTCCCTCCTGGACGGTCCCCAATGAGCGCCCCCACACTGTTGCTGTTATTGCAGGATATTATTAAGATGAGTCATTCCACGTAAGCTCTATGATCTAGAGTCAGTCCTAAATATTGTGACTGTGCCTGTTGACGCACGTCCAGTCTGGAGGTTGGATGCGTTGTTTAAGCCTAGAAAAGAGACTCCTCTGTAGGCGTGTTCTCTTTTTCCTAGTGGAATGGTGTATACAACTTACTGTCTTAGAGAGGGATTTACTTTCAAGATAACTCCTACTCCCTTGACCACCAGTTTTGTGTTACATGTTGAAGGTTGGTATCTGCATGATATCCAACAACAACATTATGTATATTTCCTGTACCATAAGGACTATGTCGTGCTGCATATCCTTGGACATAGGTTCCGTTGTTAGTAAGGTCCTCAAGTAGACCATCTACTACTAGGTTCCACAGTAGGAGGTGACAGGATGCCTCCTTGAGGACATCCCCTTGTGGGTGCGATCACAAGTGATACTTCATTAAGATCGGCCCTGATCCGTCTGGAGCACAGCATGGCCCTAAGCCACCGGCACAGAGCTGGCTCGAGGCCACGTCGCTGTGCTCCACTTACCATTGCAGTGAATTTGGCATTGTCGAAAGCTCCTTCAATGTCTATGAAGGTGCACAATGCCAATTCCTTGGCGGGACAGGCTATCCTCAATCCTACTGACTAGTTGGTGCAGTGCTGATTCACAGGATTTGCCTTGCTGGTATGCATGTTGGTTGCGATGAAGGGGAGTGTCTGAGAGAACTCCCTTTCTCAGGTGCCTCTCCACCAGTCTTTCTAATGTTTTCAGTAGAAACGAAGATAAACTGATGGGACGAAAAGATTTAGGGACAGAGTAGTCCGCTCTCCCTTTTTTAGGGATGAAGACCACCCTGTTGAGACGCCAGACTTGTGGTATGTACCCATAGGCTAGGCTCGCCCTGAATAGTTCACATAGAAGGGTAAGGAGATTCTCCGGCCCTTGTTGAAGCAGGGCCGGAAAGATTCCATCCCCTTCCTGCAGATTTGAAAGGGGCAAATTTAGAAATTGCCCATTTGGCTTTAGAGAGAGTGACAATCCTTCTGGCAATGGCCCAGCTACCACGACAAGCTCTTGGCCGTGAGCCTGCCTCGCGGTTACCAGACGTTCCAGTGTCGTCATTCTCAAAGATACAGTCAGGGAAGTGAGTCTCAAGGAGAAGTTTGAGGCTATCACTAGACCCGGAAGTGTGTTGACCTCCCTGGGACCTTAAAGATCCCAAGTGACCGGTTGGACTTGAGGCTAGTAAGCGTTGCAGTCTAGCTGCCGCGCTTAACTCATTTACCTTCTGTGTAAACTGCCTCCAGGAACTTTGTTTTTGCTTTTTTAATCGCTAGGCTGTATTCCTGTAAGAGCTCTATGATAGGACTCCCAGATACGGCTCCTTTTGCATTGATTGTACAGCTTCCTGACATTAGCCCTTTTGCGAGCGAGGTCCGCAGTTCCACCACTTAGTATTGGTTCGACTCTTCCCCCGTCGCAATGGGCAATTGTCGTGGAAGCTATTGATTATAGCATTCTGCAGGTCAGAAGCTATCTGATCTATGTCTGTGAAGCATCGCACCCTTCCGCCTACCGATCCCAACTGTGACTGAAGGTCAGACTTAGTATCCCAACCAGTCAGTCCTCCTGGGATTGCGATAGAGGACCTCTGCAGCCTCATCTTGCAGGTTAAAAGCGGATATACCTGTGATCCGATAATGAGGCCTCTTCGCCTTACGTGCCACTTATCAACCATTCCAAGTATACCTTGTGTGCAGATTGTTATGTCAATAACTTCTTGTCTAATTCGTCTAATTCGTGTTGCGAACGTAGGGCGGTTACCTTTATTACATATAAATAGGTCCCTACTTAGAAGAAATTGTAAAAGTGCCTCACCTCTGGGGTTAGTGTTTGTGCTGCCCCCATCCAGCAGAGTGATGGGCGTTGGCGTCACAACCTAGAAGAAGTTGTTGACGTCTGGCTTGTGCTTCTTCCACCAGGAGCTCTAGGTCTCTTGATGGAGGGAGTTCCCTGGCATCATATGGCAGGGTATACGGAGCCTACAATTGTGCTCTGCACTGTGCCTCCATTCTTCCAGGTCAGTGTGCCCACAGTAAGATCTCTGGAGCAGAATTCGTTGAGGGTTAGAAAATCCAAGCCCTCTCCTCAAACAGGATGCAGGTTCTGACATTCCTTAGAGAGGTGCAGTAAATTAACTTACCTTTGGTTTCATTTAGGCCCGCCACTCTCCCTTGGTGAAGCCATGGTTCTTGTATCAATGCCAGATCAAATCCCTCTTGGAGGAAGAACTGGCAGAAGGCTGCCGAGGCAGCTCTACTGTGCTGGAGGTTGATTTGTAGAACTCGTGGCATTGTCCTTGACTGTCGAGGAGACAATTGAGACCTGCCAGAGTCCTAAGTTGGCTTCTACAGGTTGGAAGCCTTCACAGCCTTGTAGCAGACCTCGTCCAGGAAGCAGAACGAATCCGTAACCTTTCGGGTCTGGCTTGGATGGAAGGATTTTCCACTCGTTTACATTCAGGTTGGGGGGTTCTGCTTATTAAACATCTCAAGTAACTTTTCAGGTGTCTTCTTCAGAAGCTTCGGGTGAGCTCTGAAAAACACCCTAGTGGACCTCAAGATGTCCTTACGCAGTCCCACTCTCAGAGAGATGTCATCTCTCCCAGAGGTTTTATCCTTTGAATAACTTCTTCCAGCCAACGTTTGGTGTGTTCGTTGATGCAGGAAGCAATTAAACACCTTTCTCTAGGTAGGTGCCCGCAAACGATGGAACGGAACCATCCTCCAGGGGTTGGATTTCTTCCATAATTGCGTCCTCGATGGCTTCTCCTTGCTCTGCACTTAGCTTCGCTTCCGGGTAGCCTTCGAGGGCTATGGCCATTTTGATTGCTGCGACCTCTCTGTAGGTAGCCTTGGGTGTGCTACCAGAGGCCCTCGGGATCGTGGGCTTCGGGCTTTTGGGTTTCCCTCCTAGCCTTCTTTGCGGGTCCCTCCGCGGAGGGCGGGGGTGACCAAAGTGCCTCTGGGGCGCTTGGCCGACCCCCACCCCCGCCTTGGCACCCGCAGTTTGGGCCCGGAGTTGAGACCTCCTGCCGTTCTTGATTCTTTTTCCTCTTCTTTTTCCCCCTCCTCCACTTGGAAGGGTCAAAAGCTTCTCACCCTTTTTCGAGAAGTTTTAGCCTTTAGTGCTTCTCTTCTTTGAGCAGTGGTGAGATTGGGCCTCTTCATTCTAAGGTTGCCGAGTTGCTCTGTGGCATCATCCAGCGTACCTGTAGACTTGGGAGTGCTTGGGCTGTTGAGGAGCTGATCTTCTATATCTTGAAGGGGATTTTTGCTTCCTCAGCGCTTGTGCTGCCTTCCTCAGATAAAGCCTTTGCCATGTATGGGAGCTTCAGTGTGCAATGGAACCTCCTGTGTTCCTAAGGCACTTTGTTGAGGGAGAAGGTAGGGATGTTGGCATAACAACCTCTTGAGTTGTGTTGCCAGGTGGTGGTATGTGCGAGGTAGCTTCAGGAGCCACCTCAGCAGGAAGAGGTAGGTTTGAAACAGCTTCAGGAACTGTTTCAAGGGTTGGTTTTTGTTTTGATTTTTGTGTTTGTTTTTTTCCATGTTGTTCCCACGAGAAGCTAGGGAAATGGAAGGTCCACCCAGACAGAGCCCCGCATGCCTGGGTAAGCTGCTTTTAAACTGGAGGGTCGCCGGTGTCCAGAGTCCGCATAGTAAAGACTGGTTTGCCACCAGCCATTCAGCCCTGGCCTACGCTGTTCCACCGTGGGCTTGGCCCCTAGTGGAGAAATGAAAGGGAAACTAGATCGAAGAGTTGAGGAACTTTACCTCAGATAGAAGAGAGTGAAGAAGAGAGATAGGCTGACACATAGAAAAGTGTGCCAGCCATGAGGGCCTCCAGAACAAGAAGAGAAGGGATCTGGAGCATTAGCTAGGGTACCTCGGGGTCGCCATTACCCGTACGGCCTTGAAAGTAAGACCGCCCCTGAGGGAAATTAATTTGTTACTAGAAAACAGGCTGAATATAGAAATTGGTTGACGTAGCTGAGTGAATTATAATCCCACATATACAATAATCTGTTTTAACTTTGGAAATGGTGGGTGAAGTGTGATTATATTTGACCAAAAACCTTTTTCAATAGTTTTTTTTTAAAATATATAAGAAAAAGAAAGAAAGAAAACCGTTTACAGTATTAAACCCTAAATTTATTTTATAATTTATAATAAAATAATAGCAATTTATCGTTCTTTATTAAAAAGTACTCTACAAATTAAATAAAAAAGTTACTAAACATTACATAATATCGTACTCTTATTAACCATATCAATGTTTAGAAGAAATATTAATTAAGGAGGTTACATTGAAATATGTCCAGAAGCAGAAGGGTTACTGTGGGTTTTTCAATAACAAGAAACATTTTTCGTTTTGTATTGAAAGTAATACCATAAAACAAGTTCGTGTTCACCGAAACTGTTCTGTATGACAATCTGTATATATTTTCAATACATTATTTTATGTTACTATATGAAGTTATTTCCAAAGAAGGTTTTACGTTCCAATTTTCTATCCAGATTTAAAAGAGAAAAAATGTCTCTGCATTTTACGAGATCAAAAAGAAAAAATAGATATTATTTGTTATCCACCGATTAAACATAGTTCCCTTTAACTACTATAAAGGGAAATTAGTTTAAATAATAAGCTTAAATTGGTTTCTCGTGTACATTCCAAATATTCGTATAAAGGTCTGAAAACTAGTGTGTGACAAACAACTGACTCGCCAGCAAGTCTGTTGTGTTTGTAGAGGTTACTACTGTTACATTAACTTTCCAGTTAGAGTTACGGGACCTTCTTTGGTTTATGGCTCTTGTAGAGAGAGCACTTCTTTTGTTCACTATAAATATAGTAGCCTACTTGTATGTCTTGCAATTCCAACTTCAATTTCAAAATACCTCTCGTATATATGTAAACGTATTTATTTATTAACACTTATAGTGTACAGTTCAAATTAAATCTAAAAATGAAATGACGTGTTTAGGGTAACTTTATAATGCATAGCCAACGTTTTTTTAACGATAGACTCAGTTTATATATTCGAGTTAGACTTCATATTGTAGAATATTTTGTTTCAAACTAATTTAAAGCAATATACTGAAATTTTATGACAAGTATGTACGAGTAGTATTCAGTAATCCGTTTAAAATATAAAACAATATTTAATAAATTTGGAGAAATATAAACGTTTTTGTTTCACATGAGCAATATTTGTTTCATGGTAAAGATTAAAGATGGAAATATTAATCATAGTGAGAAAAATTAGTAGTTATATATGTGAGAATGACATCAGGTGTTTGTAATGAATATTTATTTGCAAAAGTCCTTTCACCAAGAGTGGTGGTTACGTCAACCTTGTTACGGTACGCGCGCTTACAATGTATTGCTTTTGTCTGTTTTATACATAGAAATTCTTCCATTAGAGACACACTTAACGCAATACTTTAGGTGTAAGATATACCAGAAGTCAATAAAAAACGACAATTTTCTGTGCAGTAATATTAAAATTATTATTGAGTAATATCTAAGGAACGGTGTAATGTCCAGTCTAGAGAGAATGACTTTTTAATATTTAAATAAATATTGTTTTTAAATTCAGTTTAATAAACAATATTTAAACGTCTGTAATTAAGAATAATATTTGTTTTAACGGAATTTTTACAGTAGCATAAAAAAACAAAAACAGAAGAATACGACAGTAAAATGACTCAACAAATTTCCGTGACTACAATTCGACGAAAAAAGCGCGAGTAGTGAGCCGTTAACATAGCAAATAGAATAACACAGCAATACACCAAACACATCTAGATAGAAAATCTAATATTATTGATATACTAAATGTTTATCGTTCTTGGGCACGTATTGTCACAGACTGCAATTTATTATATTTTTGGTTCAAATGTAATAATGAATATAATATACAAGCTTATTAAAATATACCAAGATAGTAATATAATATTATGATGGATTTATACAACAACCGTGTTAATAAGAATAATATGTGCTATGTTGATCTTATTAACATAAAAACTAATAGACCCTCTGACTTCATAGGACAATGACTCATGATGTCAAACATAATATCCTACTAAATAAACAGCAAGATATTACGAACCATTCCACAATTATGGCTAAGTAAACTTTTTTTAATCTTGTAATTTTTATCGATATACTTCATCGTAACTTTATCGTAGTATGGACTAAACAGAAAATTAAGAAATAAAAACTGAGGAAGGAAAACGTCAAAACTCTTACTTACATACGTTAAAATACGTTACTTTCTATTGTAAAAAGAACGAAAAGCTGTATTTGTATAGAGATATGAAATGTTTAGCGCAAATAGAAAGTAAAGTAAAGGATGTAATGTTAGTGTAAGTGATTTTCCTCAATATGTGAAGAATATCAAATTAAACTCCTACTGAATATCGGGAAGTTCTCTACATCATTACAAATGCGACACATTAACTTAAGAATAATTCTTTTCTCGTAGTTAAACTAAGTACCTTCGAATTCGGTGAGATTTACACTCCTTTACAGATATTATAACTGTAAAATACTCGCCATAGTGTAAATATTAATAAAAAAATATCCACGTAATGAAATAGGCTGCAGGACACAGTAATGTGTAATTGAGATTGTTTAATTACTTTTTGATCACATTCTATTACAACCCAGTATTGATCTGTATTCTCATCTGGAGCAGATTACATCACGTTAGGACTAAAGCAATTTAATTCCAGTTTGGACAACAAGGCTACCACATATATCTGACTGTGTGTAGTTCTCGGTGATATACTGTGAAATACGGTACAACTACTTTTATATGTTTGGTTCAGTGGAGACATTTCATTAGTCTATCTTACTTTGTAGACGAACTAGATGTTTTAGAAAGTTAAAATAATAATTTATGTTTAATATGGGAACGTCAATGTGTGTAAAAATGGTTCGTAAAAATGCCAATTTTAAATTACTCTTCAACGAGGAAATTACTTTTATCTTAACTTTCACTAAAGGATGAATTAGCCTACATCAAATAAATATTTTCATTACATACGTATATCTAAAAATAAATATAAAATTGAATAAATTGTGTATTTTACTTATTAATGTGTCAACAAAATCAAGTTTAAATAGTTATAAGCCAGCAATAACAGTGTAGCAGGAAAAATTTGTCTACTGAGTATTCCGAGTCCTGACATCGAACTCTACAAAGGGTCGACCGGAGTTAAGGCGCCTACCTATACGAACACGATCACAATCGCCCGAGTCTTTAATTATGGTTGTGGCCGGGCCGCCTCGAAGACCGAAGTCGCATTGTTTTCAACCTTCGATCACGGGACTCCAAGTCGATGTCGGCACCCTTTAGACGGGGTTCATCCTTAGAGACGTACTGGCATCGCACACAGGCCACTCGACAGAGTGCATGAACCAAATGTTCGAACCGGCTGTTCCTCTCGTACTGAACAGGATCTCTACCACAACGACTCGTCATCAGTAGTGTAACACTAACCTGTCTCACGACGGTCTAAACCCAGCAGTGATTAATACAGTATAGGTTAAAAGTTATTAAAGGAAAGAATATTGATTTTCAAAATGATAGATGAATACATTGTACCTTACTTACTCCTTGATGTATTAGATGACTTAATTTTAAAAACACTCCAATATTAATTAGGTGTTAGAACCTGTAATATTGATGAGTGTCTGACGATGTATTCTTTCAAAACGACAGGCCTCACTGAAATAATGTAATGAGTTTACCGCACAATGTCGGTGCCAGGTGTTATTGGAGACTTCCTGAACCACTGAAGTGCATCCAAAATAAGGATGAATTTAAAAGAAAACTAAAGGAGCATTTAGTGGCGGGTTGTTTTTACACGATGGGAGAGTTTCTAGTATAATAATGTTTTTGTTTTATTGTTTTTTTTCTTGCATTATTAGTTGGAATTGTAAACTTCTTTTTAATCGGGCATAAACTAACAATTGTAAAGCTGTGACTCGTTTTACATTTTTAGTTTTTTTACAATAATTATAATTATGTAGACTAATAAAAAAATTTAGTATAATATTTACTGTTGTATAACCATTGTATTCTTATTGTTTTACTTTATAAGCTATGTATATACAGCATGTACTTGACTCTGTCATACAACAAAAGTTGTCTTACGACATTAAAGGAATTTGAATTTGAATTTTTGCAAAGTTTCTTTAAAATTAAGTATGATACAAAAAATTTATTTTTTATAAACAAGTGTGTCATAAAAACTTGTATTCAGCAGATTATTGTATTCAGCATAGATATCAGCGTCCATTGCAGAGACTACAATATCAGACAAAAACGTTCCTGTTTTACAGTAAAGCCAACATCAAATAAAATATTATGACTATCTTTATAACATGTATTTAGTCTGTTGCCACAAATGTATATTTTACCATACAACATAAGAATTATAAGTAAATTGAAAACAATCGAAACATTACATAGGATACTTTCAAGCCATATTATTATATGTCCCTCTATATATATATATATATATATATATATATATATATATAAATATATATATATATATATATATAATATATATTATAATTATTCATTTGTGTGTGTGTGTGGTGTGTTTGTGTGTGTGTGATATATCGCTCTCACACACACACACACACACACACACACACACACACACACACACACACACACACACACAAAATCTCTCTCTTTCAATATATCAATTATATATATATATATTCAAATTCCTTTAATGTGGTAAGATTAAACAAATTAAATTTTCACAAATTTCGATAATTATACAACATTATTATTATTAAAACTCAAATAAAATAAAGTTAAGATGTAAACTGTGTTGTATGTCTTCAACGGCTTATTAATTAGATTTTTATACATTTTTCCCCATGTACCATTGCAAATTACGTATGGAGTCAATATAATTTTTATAGTGCGTCTTTCATGCAGTTTAAACTAATTTTGTATTCTAGTACAATTATAGATATTTATCAAAGCTGCAGAAGTCTATTGATTCAATTAAATTAAAAATGAGCAATTCAGCTCGGTAGGACAATGGTTTTATTTAATTGTCCATTTCAGCCTGTATTAATTGTGATTAATCATTACTACTGTATCTTTAAATAGTTGATATTCACATGGACAGTTAAATATATGAGTTTATCATACTCTCTAAAGATTCTTTTACACTCATATAAATGGTGCTGATCAATACACACCCTAGAACTAAAACCATTGCTTAGGTTGCAAGCACGTTATTCTCTCTTTTATTCACAGCGCTTTATCTAAAAACGTTACACCAATACGTGCTGTGGGAAATACGACAGAGTTCTGTTTCCATAAACCTTGAAAACTTTGGTATATATCAAATTTAAGTGTGCTATAAATGTTTAAATATATATTTCATACTTGGAATTATAGATAGTACAGAACATGTCTCATTCCTGCCACTTATATTTAAACTTGAGTTTAGATACGGTTCGATAGTACTTATAACTGATAATATAACCTCGTATAACCAATAATGCAGTTTTGTAGGCGCTGAAGAAAAGACTTGTATTTGTAAAATTAATTTTACAGAGATCATTCAATCCGTATTGTCAGACAGTAGCAATATGATGCATATTGGATAGGACAGAACTTCTTTGATGAGTAATACCAACAACACTTATCGCAAATCAAAAATATATGGACAGATATTATATGGGATTTTTAAATTCTACTTTCCTTTTAAGATCTTCTGTGATCTTCACAACTATTGAAATGTGATTAAAACACATATGTCTTTTATTAATTTTAACTCTAACTGTCCTCATATAATAAAGTATGTGAATTACTCTAAACCTGTTTAAAAAAAAAATCGTATTTTAAATATTTCCAATAATGCATTTATGAAACCATCTAGATTAATGTCTTAACAAATAAGAATTATTCATTTGAATTAAAACTGTGGTATTTTTATAAATTATGTCCCGAGTTAGCGATACTAGACTTCACCGGAAGTCTCCTCAACCGCAACAGGAGGTCTCGGAAGCGCGCCCCTCCCAAACACGGAGCAAAGCATAAAAAAACAACCACATGCCACGCTCCATAAAACCCAATCCTCTCAAGTTCAGTACAAGAAGAAGGAAAAATCATTTTAGCTCCAACCTTGTTCAAGACGAAATGAAATACAGACAGTCCAGTTGGATGACAGTACAGTAGCGCTGGCAGGGCGCGGGCATTCAATTTTGGGTTGAACAGTGCTGTTTCCATAGGTCAGACTCGCCGCACCAGTCGTGTTGACGGCACTCACGGGGACCCTATTGAATGCCAACATAACCAGTAGATATTCAGAAAAAGTATATGTTTATGTTATATAATTATGTTCGGCACAAACTAAATATAAAATATTAAAATTTAACAATTAAAAATAACAATCTGTAGCTAACAGTACCTTTTAAGTATTGAAAAACTGTTTCCCGAAAATAACTCAAGACACCAAGTATTATAAAATACACTACTTGGTGACAATTTTAAATATTACATACAAAACAAATTTTCAAATATTTAAACATTTACTTATAGGCTAGAAGAGACATACTAAATTATTCAGCTTGGTAACATTTACTTGTAAAAATAATTCACTGTATTTTATTCATTCTGTAATATTAATTGTATCGTAAATTATGTAATTTACAAATAATAACAGTACATTATTTCCCAAATAACAATAATTAAATTATAATTTAAAACTAAGCCGTTCACGCTACTATAAACCAAATAATTAATTAAACATAAAATAGAAATCATGAATGTTGCCACCCAATTTTTGCACGCAACACAAAACACGAGGTAACAAAATTTGCAAAGTTTGTACCGTCTTGCTTACACGAAATAAAGACAAAGTGATTACTAAATAAATTATTTCCGTTCGCCAAACGGAACAATTAGAAAGCACGGCGCAAAATATAATATTTAAACTGGCATAGATAAATAAATTAACAATTTAGGACGTTACGAAAGACAGGATAGAACACTTTGCGAAAAGAAAACGTACACAAGGAACACAAATTACAAAAATAATGAATAAGCTACTTTTAACTAATCAACGAAAATATATGTCTGCGTGGGAGAGAAAAACCACCAACTAAGTTAAGAGAGAGAAAAAGAAAAAACTATTACCAGCCGAAAGTCGGATAATTAGCCAGCCATGGGCATCAGGACGACCAGTAGACAGCACGAGATTCACGTCGCCTCTGCCGAACGTGTCCGACCGCTCCGATCAGTAGCCGCTGCCGGTAATCAGCTGGTCGGTAATCAGTCAAGGTCAACCACCTGACCTCGACCAATCAGTCCATCCAGGCAGAAAATAATCAATATTTGTCACCGACTGACAAAAGTGGCCGAGGTGGGAAAAATAAAAAGACAAAACTATCCAAACTGAGCTCAATTACTAAAAAAACAAATAGTAATATTAAAAGATCGACAAATTATAGATAATTTGATCGTATAAACTTCATTATAATAATTCACTCAATCATTATATGTACCGTAGCTCACACTAATGTGAAATGCAATTATTGTCAAACGCCAATTGTAACTTTAGAATTATACTCACTTTGAAGTAAGTATAACATTATCAAATTCAGATTTAAAAGTTGTAAAAACGTACTATATATTTTATTCCTAAAAGTCAAATTTTAAACTAAGACAATAAAAGACCATTTTAACATGAATAAAAATGTGTACATTATGGAAGTTCTTCGCCTCGCAATGTATTCTGGTAGACCTGGATGGTTTCTATGTTTAATATTCTAAGAACTTTAAATACAATTTAATCATTGAGGAATCTAAATCTTAACCCAACCACATTATGTAAATATAGTAACCAGTTTCACTGACATTCTTCTTCCATTCTAATTTTTAAATTTGATAAAAGGGTGTAACTTTAATTTGCTCAATGTTAGAAAGAGTATTTCAACATAGGAGTAAGATATTTGAACTATCTGATAAGAGCCTGGGATTTTAATAGGACAGAATCAAGCACACACCAATTCTCACGTATATATATTCTGTTTCTATAAATTGTTACATTAAAAACGTACAATTGAGTTTGGCCAAAGAGATTCACTATATTGTTTAATTAATAATATCGTATGTCAGTGCCCCTGTTGATTTTAATTTTTGGTGTGGAGTTAATTGGTTGATAGTTTACTATGACGTGAAAAGCTGTAGTACTTACACTCAATCAAAACGTTTGAGTTTTTACCATTCATTACTTTACCGGTGGAAATAAATAAAACTAATTTTATGTCTTCTCATTCGAATCAACCTAAATAACTCCAAAAAATAACATGACAGTGAATATTAAACAAAATTATTGAATGTTACTTTCATATATGTGAGATGAATAAAGTACAGCGTCAGAAAAAATACAGTAAACTTTAGTCAGTACGATTTACTACATGTATAATATCTATTTCTAGGTAAAACTAAGCAATTTAGTAAGTTTGAAATACTGCACATCTTATTGTAATATTATCATTACATATTTAATAATTTATAACTTAAAGTGTAGATCGTTGAATGTGATGATTTCTCAGGTCTGGCTTCTAGAATAGTTAGCAAATTTAACTTTTGGGATACAATGTTTTATTAACTTACTCTGCTAATGTTGCATACATCACGAAATAGCAGAAATTTACATTTATAAATGAAAACTTTCATTGTGACGAATGAAAGTTTTAATGGTTTTCATGTATCTGTCATGTCATGCGGTATTTTAATTAAAGCGGGAAGCCTTCAGCCGTCCGCTTCAAAGGTTTTTGTGAGGTCCTTCAGGTTTAGCGCCTAAAGAGAATTAATGCATTCCTAACCGTGTCACGATTTAGTCAGCCAAAACCAAATCTATATATACTTCAACCTGATGAGGGTTATACAGTTTTATATTTATTACTTTGTAGCAACAGTTTTTATATGATTAGGTGCTTCGCGGTCCAATATGGTATGAACATACGAATTTAAGTATGACTGCATATGCATCACCAATACCTTCATAAAAAAACTGTATGCTTTTGAAAATATTTACTACAACCGGTAAGGTGTCAAACGTTCCCTTTTATTGTTTCCTTCGGAACAAAGAAACGTGTGGAGATTAGTGTTACTCTTGGTACTCTAAAATTAAAAAAAAATATTAGTAAATTCAATTTTTTATATATTTAGTGTTTCATTCTGGTTGAATCCTTGTCTCTGAATATCTCACGTAAAGTTAAATTACATTCTAGTAATTAACAATAACAAACAGTTTAAAGATTAATTTAAAGACTAAATAATGGAATATTTTTGTCACTCGAGTTGTGTGCAGGTTGTGCACTAATGTTTTCTTACATTTTGGTAAATGTGTTGTAATCCTAAATAAAACGTAAGACACATATTTTATTACCATTGACAAAAAGCAAACATTATTTTAGATGGGGATGAAAACTAACTATCCTTCAATCAAGGTGAAAAAGTCTGTAGAATAAATACTATGTGAATTAAATACAGTGTCATCAACACTCAGCAGTTGATTTGGTTGCTTAGGGTTGCCAACCTGTATGCTGTAATTGTACTCGAAGGAAATTTGCTGAACTTAAACCTCTGCTAACTACCATTACAGCCATTTTGTGATACCTGGTATCGTACCTTATTAAGGACAATAAACTTTACAACGTAATATAACGTGAGCATTTTATATTTTTGTCTATGTTAAACTAAAGGTATTTTTATTTTTTTGACTAAGTTGGGAACAGGTTTGGGATTGTTTGTACAATTCTGACAATACTCTATGACTATGAATCATCTGCTTAGTACGGAATGTAGTGTTTAATGCAAAACCTTAAGGTAAAGAGTATTTGAGTTCCAAGAGTATGTACTGTATCACTTATATTGTCCTGAATCATCTGAATAGCGTGAATTATTATTCCATCTTTAAAGTTCCTCTACTATTGAGTATTCATTTATAAAAAGGTTTGAAGAGCCTTTTAGTAGGTTATATATTTTGGTTGTATATTATGTGAATTAAAACGATCATGCGTTGGAATGAATACCATTACATTTGATTGGCTAGAATTGCGAAATAAGTGAATCAGAAAGATATATATATATATATATATATATATAACAGGATAAAGTTTTCAAGTACTTTAACGGAAGATGGATATTTGATGCTTTCCTCGTCGGGTGTATGTGTTAAAAAATTTACTTTCTGTTTAACTTGCCCAGGCCATTCCATATTTCTATGAAAATAGGCCTTCCACGTGTCGATTGAAGCGATTTGTAACAGTGACTTACCACCTGGTATAATTAGCATTTTTTGGGTATTTTTTCTTCCGCCATCATGTTTGAAACCTTAAAAATTCCTTCTTTGAGAAGAATTTAGGCATTGTATTTGAATGATCTGTCAAAATATGTTAGTCTTTATAATGATGGGAAAACAATCTCTAGATTATTCTCCATACTCTGCATATAGCGGTAAACCAAAAATAAACTATTTCTTTCCGAGATTTACATTAATTTATAATGATAATATGTTTGTACTTATATTATTCGTATGGATTTTTTTACATATTCAGAAGGTTAAAAATTAATATGTTTTAATGACAATATAAATCATTTTACTTACTATCAACCGTGTTAAACATGCATTGCTCGTTGATATTAAACAGCTTTTGATTAATCTTATTTCAATCAACTTGAATATAATTAACCGTCTTCCATCGTCGAACCAGACATGACCAGAGATGCAGAAATGCTAGTACATACCTCTCTTCTCACTGACTAGTACTATTTTTAAAAAAGGAAATTGTTTGACAACAGAAGCAATTTTAAATACTGATGATAGACAGAAAATAATGTTACTAAGACTGCATAAAAATTTTAGACTATCGATGATAAGTTATATGTTAAACTATGAAGCAGGGCAGCGTGATGATGTTGGTATTTATTTCATGTTAAATAATAAAGATACCATGACCTTTGCAAATGATTTGAAAGTCAAAGCCTGCTGATCGTCCTTTAACTTTCGCAACTGTATTTATTAATAACTAAGCAGAGTAGTCACTAGTGTCAAGTATATTGCTACTTTGTATACTTAATTAATTACGTAAATTACTCGAATTTCTGCACTAAAATGTAACATACATTCGGTTTTATATAAAAGAAATAGAAGCGGATGTATCTTTATAATTTTTCAGACATTTTCATTGATTTCCATTTAATAAAAACTGTGTTACATCCCGGTCACCGGTTTGAGGTGACAACCGTTAACAGCGTTATAAAATGGGCATACTTATCTTACATGTAAATTTATGTAAATGAAAAACCTAAATTTATGTTAATCAAATAAATTATAACAAAGAAATCGTGTAGAACTAGATGAAATTTAATATAACTTATGTTTCATTAAGCAAATATTTTAAGAAACAATATAGAAACTAACGCATTAAAAAAAACCGGATCAAGTAAGAAGCTCTAAAGAATGATAATTCTCTCAATCGTAACTGTTTCAATTTTGTGTACTGTTTCTTTTTTAAATAAATTTACCATAATATTTTTAGTAAAAAAACCGTAAAACGCATAAAATATAATAGTTGTCTATACTTAATTTTAGATTCTAAGAGCCTGATCTACTTCAGAGACATTATGGGTTGAATGAAGAACTTTGGCATAATCATCCTAAATAATAATTATCTTTGTGTGGTGAAATCAGGTATGATATAAATCTCGAGTTCATATAACGGACAGTGACGAATGTTATTGTTATTCTAAGCCGGGTGTCATCTCACCAAGCTGGGCGGATTTGTTCTAAAGCCGGCAGGTCTGCAAAGGGATGGAGTTAAAAGAAACTGCACTCCATGTTTCTCCAAAGGCCAAAAGAGTCCTTATTTTTTTATTTATATGAATTCCTAGTTTGTGTTAAGTACTACTTGTTACTTTGTACCACTAATAAAGAATAACGTGTCGTGCTTTAAAAATTTAAATATATTGCATCTTTATTACTTTCTTATATTTATATACTGTTTGCATGAATCAGGGATAGAAAGTTTACCAACGATATACGAGGTTAAAGTTTTCCTAAATAGTTATATAATTTTATTGTATTATTGTATCTAAAGTCAAGTATGATGCAGGATGATCAATATTGCTTTAATTCGTTCTATTTTGAGAAATTACTTGGAACATAATCATACTAATTACTTAATGTGGATAATTTATCTAAGCCTTCCTACCCTTTTCTTGGAATTTACGTGATTTGCCAGAATTCCCTAATTGATTAATTTCACTGTAATGTTTTCCTGTTGTCTCAGCTCAGCACAGTTATGTATTATTTTTACGAAAGTCCAGTAATAATTGTTTTGTTTATTTTCCATATTTTATCTTAATAGCCTAATGAAAATATATGTACGAAAAATAACAATAGCAAGTTTACAAATAAAAGCCATTGTAAATGTAAATAATTTAGTACAACACTTAAAATGTAAATTGTCGTCAGAGAGCTAAATTCTAAATACAGGAGATATAATAAGAATACAAAATAGAAGAGTATACGATTATTTTCATAAATCTCACGAAAACTTAAACTCCGCTTAAAACTAGTTAACACGACGGTTTTAGTACACATTGATAGTAGTAATGAATGTGTAGAAGATTTAGTTTTTGTTTAAAATAAATACACTGAGGACATTGTTATTCAATATGTTTCAGGCAACTGCCATATTACTAATTAACCGTTTACAATAACATGTATCTCCTAAGGCATAACATTTATTAAAAAGGGTATTACGTTATATACTATAAACTGTAATCCAATCTAAGAAAATAATCTTATTGGTTTTAAAATTGATAAAAATTATCAACTGATTAAGAATGAAAACGCCTGTATCAAGTTCATATTTTATACATATATATATATATATATATATATATATATATATGTATATGATATGATATTTGTTTTGTTTATTGTATTTTTATTAATGTTGATACAATTCTTTAATTTTGAAAATGTCTAATTTTGACGAAGTATACAGTATTGTTTCAAATAGTCTCCTGTTTTCCTCTGCAATATACATATTTTATATATGTACATATATATATATATATATATTTTTATATATATTTACAGAGTAATATACAGACAAAAAGTCTCACTGGGCTTGATAACTTCCGAAGGATAAAAAATGTATGTTATACACATCCTAAATAGAAATGTTAACCAAGTTTCGTTGAATTTTAAGTCTAGTTATATCAATTTACAAATATAAATACACGCACACATAGTTTAATTAGGTCCCACACGGGTTTCATAAAACTTGGTACATCATTATGCACCTATAAATCTACTTTATGAAGTGACTACTATTTTTTTCTTATTTCAGGGAATGGCCCATAAAGAGTCAGAAGGAAATCTTAAATGAGAACATTGGTCAAGTAGTGATTACGTGAAATTAAAGGTCTTAATTATAAGAGTAAAAAGCCACAAATAAAACCTAAAAGTGACAGTAAATTCATAGTTAATATGAGAAATAGTTCTTCAATTAGTTAGTGACTTTTCACATCCAATGAAGGGTAGTCTACCAAGGGTTTTCATGTGTAATATAAGACGTTCATCAAGTAGTTAGCGACTTTTCACATCCAATGAAGGGTAGTCTACCAGGGGTTTTAATGTGTAATATAAGATGTTCATCAAGTAAAGACCAAAGCCCAAACAAAAAATTTTATTTTTATATTATGATAACTGATACCGGTTTCTCCCTTTAGCATTCATCTCTGTTAAACAACCCCTTTATAGTGGTATACATATTGCCGAATTCCGTGTAGACCACCGCTCCATTCGATCTAAAGAGTCAATAACTGCTTTAAAAACCTTGTCTTAAATACAATATTCTTTACAAAGTTTACCTTTTACAACTTGAACCAAAACAAGAATATCAAACAGGAAATATTAGAGCAGGACCTAAGTTTTAAATCTTTTAAACTTTAATTTGTTTGGAGTAAACCCTTTGAAGTCGGATTTGTGGTAGTGTACTCTATTAATAACCTTAATATCTGCTGTACTAATCGAGCTATATTCTTATTTATATTTACTTCTAACTTCTTGTGTTCCACCCTCCTGACATGATAAAAAGTGGTGATACTTAAAAAAGTAGATTAACAGGGGCAGTAAATGACATACCAAATTTTCATTGCTTTGCCTGTTATCGTTCGTGAATTATCAAAGGTATTTATGTGTTTAAAATTCACAGTATATGTTATTTATCTTTTAATCTGTTGATATGTTATATGTATATAGTTATTAAATAATTTCAAATTTAAAAATATTTTTTGTTCTGAAAATTTGCCTTATGGTTCAGATTATAAACATTGTTAAAGTCTAATTGAATTTTATTTGTTAAATTACAATGCCAAACTACTTAAACTATTTCTATGAAATAAATATACAACTAAAATGAGAAAATACTGAATCAAATTAGGTGTGAATTTATTTAGAACTTACACTCAATATAAAGACGTAGTGTGAGTCACTGTAAGAGAATGTTTGTGTTATTCTGCCCTTTGAGAGTCTAATGTTTTTATTTCTTGACAACCATCCAAAGATAATGCCAGCGACGAAACTATGTGCTCGAAACAGATAATTAAAAAAATATATTATTATTATATTATATTATTGCAAAGTACACAAGACAAAATTAAATCTAAGGGGTATACAATTAAATAATATTAAGTAGCATATATTTATATTTAAAATACCTTAAATTTTGGGCTTCAAAATGAACGAGGTCAAGAAACTTTATATGAAAAATATTTGATTTGTCATGTTTGGTAATTGCATTTTTATATTATACGTGAAAACTAGAACTATTCTAATGTTTTAAAATATCGGATCTTCTATTTTACAATACATCGTATATATGATGAATTTGTCATGGCATATCAGACGTTTTAGATGATAAATATCTATCTATCGAAGACTGTTTTGTGTTTGTAATGAAGAATAAAAATGTCATGCACACATAGTGATTGAATAACATATTATAGCAAAAGTTATTATCGTAGTAATACCCAAGAGCACAATATATTAAACCATTATATTTTTTATAAACTGCAAAATAAACAGTGGAAAATTACTAATTGGATGTTTCAATATTCGTTAAATTGGACAAAAAACTTTCTATTAGTTTAATACTATATGCTTTAATACACAACTAAACTTTTGTTTTACTTGAAACAAATTCATGATTAAAAAAAAGTGAAAGCAGTGTAACAATCCACAATAAAAATCTTGGAAATGGTAATTTTTTGTAAATTACCTATCCTGTAGTTATGTACTTAAATAATTTCTTATTAAGTAAATAAACACTGCATGAATACTCATTCTATAAAAGACTGCTTTTGAATATGTAGTTAAAATGTGAATGTATATATATTTTATGTATGTGTATGAAGCATAACATAATATACAAGGCCAGTGCATAAGATCGAGTGGATATGGTACTAGTGGTTTTAACAAGTACTAAGACCTTCGGGATGATAATAAATAGTTTCTGCTGAAGCCAGCTGGTGCCGATACGGCTTGACAAATAACATCAGGGCAGTATGTCAGTCCTCCAGCTAATACGAAAATTTTTACTTGTAGAATTTTTTTACCGAAATAAATTAACCTGTGTAGAACTGGCGTGTATCCAATACTTTTATGAACAAGAGGAGAAGTAAAGTTCTTAGATAAAGTACGGCCAACATAATTTGTCTCTAAAAATTATAAAAAGAAGAGCTTTTCTTTGAAATTTAACTAATTCAAGTGTCAAATAAAGAATCCACATTATTTCTACAAATACTTGTATATAAAATAATATATTAAATAATATAAGTTTTGTTCGATTAAGACATGGGTTTTATAGTGAAATAATATGTATTAGGTACGTATATATAGCCGAACCGTCATACTGTGTGTGATGTACATATTAACATCCGTATCTAATAATATATGCTTAGTTACGAATGTTTAAACGTATAGTGTACTTTTCTCACGGAATTCTTACTTTTGGGCTTGTTCTTACTAGAGGACATTGTTCTCCAACGCTAATCATCACGTCATGCTTTTAAGAATCAGCTTCAAAGAAAAACGTTAAAATGTCTTATATTGTATTGTGTGTTTAGTTTTTTTGATACAGTTAATAAACATTAATGATATGGAAACTCTATGTCAGTGAAACTTACTTTGAACATATCGTTGTTCCATTCATCACCCTCCAACTGGCAGTCATTTTTTCCTGTAGTGGCAGCATGTTTTCGAGCCTCGTGCAAGGGTTTTTTAAAAAATGTATTAAAAATATAAATTAAAAGTAATATATATAGAAGTATATATTTTTGTGTTCAGAATTAAACATATAATAATATTAGTATTTAAATTTGGCCTTAAAAAAATGCTGACTAAAAATATTTTTCCATGAAATTCAAAAATTTACATTTTTTTTTTATTATTTGGGGGGGACCATACCTAGCAAACCAAGTTATAGTAAGAAAACTATAAAAGTGAGATATCCATTTTATGTCAAATTTATTCTAGTTTCAGAAACACTTAAGCATTTTACAAATTTATGAAACTATAATAACACTATATAACAAAAAGCAGCGATGCGCATAAATTGTGAAAATAGGGTGTATATGTAAGAGTTTGCTAATAAAAGTTTTACTAATACAGTTTTACTTCAATACATGTTATATTGCATATTTTATTACTCAGAATGAAGTAAACTATACAGCAGTAGTAAAATAAATTCCATAACTTTTTTTTTGAAGAGTCGAAAAAAAGTTTCATTTTGTCATTACTCAAAACTTATGCGAAAAATTTTCGAAAAATGTATTTATTCTAAAATATATTTATTTGCACTACTGCAATATTTAACAATTCACCACACACTAAACACAACACTAAAACACAAATAAACCTACTAAAACTTACTAATAAACACGACTCGTCACATCAACAACTCAGACGGCATCGACAACATGGCGGTCACATCTTTTACGTTCCAAACTACGAACTTGGTACATTGCAACTACAATACAATGAGGAATAAAACTATAGTATTCCTTAGGCTTTTTTTTCCCGAATCCAATGGTGCATGAATCGAATCGATACGTTGCCGGAATATAACTGTAATGAGTAATTATGCAAGGGAATGTTTGTTCATCAAAATTTTGATGAACAACAGTTGGAGGGTTAATATCAGCTGCCTGACGTAATTGAGCATCCTATTGTTACAACTGAAAAGGTCGACGCATAGATTCCTATTAAGGAAATATTTGATGTAAAGTTTATTACCAAGAACAAAACATTCATTTGTCCGGCGAATTTCATATATATTGTTTTGCTATCTGTTAGTTTTTCTACAATGTAAGTTTGTATTACCGTTTGTATTTTACGTAGTAATAATTAAAGCAAAAACCTGGTTTAAAGTTTTTGTTACCCTTTAAAAACATTTGCAGAATTTATAAATTGTATTTTGTAATACTACTGTCCTAAGTTTAGTATAAATCCTTGCATATACTTAGGTCAAAAAATAGACTCGGCTGATCTCTTTACAATTGCTGCATATCTAATTTACACATGCTCAGTTAATTAATGTTATTTATAAACCTACCAAAAAAGGTTTAATAATGCTACTTCTAAAAAGGAATATGCATCATCAAGATGTAGAAAACTTAAAAAAATAAAAGCAAATATTTTACTGAAAATAAAAAAGGATTACATGTTTGAACCTAATTTTATTAACACTCATTAATAATTGAATAGAACTATAGTGATCAGTTATAATTAGTAGCTACAGATTATATCGTTAGAAACGTAGGAACCTGACGTAGTAAAATATTGGCACGATAGAAGCGTTTAGCTAGACATAATTTATATTCTTGGGTCTATTATATAAACTACACCTGACATGGGTTTCAGAAAGCATTTTTAGAAATATATGGCAAATCATATAAATTTTTCACTCCAAGATTACTTAGTTCATTCACAGTTCCGATAACGATATTATGTATTGCCAGAACAGAAATATTTTAAGTACTCGTACTTACGTCTAAAATATTGAATTGATTTGGTTCTTTTGAATCCGATGTGATTAATTTCTTGCATGAGAATTTTATGTATTCACTCAGGTGAGTAATTATATTCTAGATTTTAGTTAAAAACTGAGATTTATTGCTGAAGTCGTTAAAACAAATTTAATTTACTTTCTGACCAGAGACCCTGTACGATCAGAATATTAAAATGTTATACATCCTTTAAAACCATTATTTAAAAAGCTCTATTCAGACTCATATCAGATGGAGCTACATTCAACTGTAAAAGAGTCATTAGAGAGGGTATCGAAGAGTGAGTCATTGATCACTCTCATTGCTTTGATGAGTTTAACATTTGCTTGTATCACATGGATACAGCCAGACAGGACAACACATTCCATACCCTAGTATAGTATCAGATATAAAACCTACGTAAGTAATACAATGGCAGTGATATCCTGAAAAGAACCAGTGGGTTTACGTTGAATATAAAATTTGTATTTATCTTTCCAGTTAGTAATTTAAAAGTAGCTTTTCAAATCGACCTCAATCAAGAGTGATGCAAGTTGTTTACGTTTCGTATTGATTTAAAGGAGCAACTGTCAAAAAGGCTCTTAAGGAAGCAAAATGATACTTGCGTTGTTGAAAGAGTTAGAGTTTTAGTTTCCGTAATAAGAAAGTATATTGTGGTAATGTCAGATATCCCAATTCTTACATTAATATTTATTTTTACGGAGTGTATATGAAAATAAAAGTGTATCAGTAGCATTAACATTTTGTATCAGTATTTATATTTCAAAGAATTTGAATAAAATGTACTACACTAGGAATGTCTGGCTAACAAACTATATATTGCAATTATTAATTTTTGTACTTTCCTTCCATTAATATTAAAAAACACACAAAATAGAATTCAAGGACAGACAATTGTACAAATTTTATTTAGATATTCATGTGGTCTTTAAATTTTTACTTATTATTTTACAGTAAAATAAACACTGTATTGCTAGTATATAGAAATAAAAGCGCCCATTATTTCCTATTATAGGCGTGTTTTATCAACTTTTCACTTTAGCGAATTTATTTACAAAGCAAGTTTAATCTATTTATAAACGATCGTTTATGACCTGTGCATCTATTTAAAATCAGTCTAGATTTTTGAGATATTTCTTCATTGTTCTGATGGGTTATACACTAGAAATAATAAAATTGGTGTATATTATTATTTCCATTCATGGAAATATTACCATTCTACATATAAGTAAGTGCAGGCCTATAATATAATAAAACGTGAGGTTATATTGGCCGTACCTATTGTTCATAACTTATTCTGTCCTACACTTAAAAGGAACTCAATTTTACTCATTAATATACCTCTTCTTTCAGTACCTGGAACCTGAATTAAATACGTTCCCCCAAACAAAAATTTAAAATTTAATGAATAAAAAACTATATTTTACTCCATAGTAAAGTTAACCTGCTAAAACCTCAAATATTTTTTAAATTATTAAAAATGGTTTACCAATATAAATTATATATGTTTGAAGTTAATGAAGAAGAATTTTGAGGTAAATTGTTATAATGTAATATACAAAATGTAATATTACTATAAGACAGCTTATGGTATCAAATTGTAATAAGCCTAATGAAAGCTCTCTACAGACAAAATCGCTCCTGGCAGCCTTGTTAAACTTTTGATTCATTACGAAATCTGTTTCGACCATAGTTTTCATGTGTTTTGTGTAGTAGATTTAATTATGTATGATTAGTTCTACGACTATTCAGTTCTAGTAGGTACTAAATAAATATTTGACTTTGCTATATGAGATAAATTCTATAACATGAAAATATATTTTAATTATGTTACCGAACAATTGGGAATTTTTTTTTAAACATCGTTTGCAATATTTTCCTCAAAATACTAAGTTGTAGTCTATATGGATTGGGAAAAAAGCATGAATATACGTTATATAATTCTAATGTACAGAGATTTTTTATATTTTTTTTTTAAATATTTTAACTAATAATTCTCATAATACAGTTTTAAACTAACCAATAATTGATCCTTGCAATATTATTATTATTCACATCAAAAACCACATACAACTGATAATATAATTCAACCTAAACACTCTCGTTTTTAAAAAACCAAACTAAAGATCACGTTTAACTTAGTTTAATTTAAAACTTATAATACATTAGAATTTAAGACACTTACTATACACAATAGTGTTGCGTTTAAAAACTATTTGTCAAACTGTTTATAAATTCAAAATAATAAATAATTCACAGTATAAACTTTATATTCTGTATTTATTGCTTATAATAAAAATATGCATCAATAATGTTTGTACATCTTTATCTTTCAAAACCATACCTTGTATTAGTTTTTATTATTAATTTATTGATTAACAATCGCTATCTTATGTGTTCTCTTCATGGATTATAAATTAAAGAAATCAGAACAATTTTAAACCATTATTTTCAAACAAGAAAAACTTTTTTATAAATAATAATTTCCAATATAATAGCATACATTATAAACAAAACATAAACCTTTGCGTATTATGGGAGATTGTAAAAGTACAGCTACAAATGTATTTTTAACACGCTATGTTGTTCAATGTTTTAAATTATATCAAAACAGTGATCTGATTTGTTGGGCATATTGTATAACAAATTATCTACGTAAGTGTTATATGTAAACAAAAAATTCCATTTTATTTACGTATTTGAAAAGTTTAAATGTAATATATTAGGTTTTTTAGTACGAGCAAGAATTATAAATTATTTTTTACCATTGAGAAAAAAAATAAAGAAAACTAGGTGGGTTGATTGTTAAAGTTTATACAAACACCACACTCATATATTTGTAAGGTTTTAATAACATTTTAATGATCCCCGAGGCTTTAATTATGAAGGCACACTCAATCTTAATGAATGTATCACTGCTACAGTTTTTTTTTTTTATATTTTGCTGTCCCTCATTTATTTCTCGTTTTATTGTATGCAACATATTTGTAGGTATGAAATATGACTCAAAAGTAAGTAAATGGACTTGGAGTTTACCTTCAGATGTGTTATTAGGTTTAAGTCTCATTTTGACTCTTTGACCAACGAATGGCGACACTTATACATATACTTTTGACTAATACGTTACCTTATGACTTTGTCTCTTGTAATAACTAATTGCGTGACTTTTACATATAACTTAGACTGGTATGTTACATTTAACATATTACATTGACTCTTGCAATAAGGAATGGTGTAAATGATACATATGCGTTTGCCTAATACATATTCTTTTCACAGATGAGATACCTTCGAACTAGACGAGAAGATATATCGTAACAAAATTATTTTTACGCCAAATAAAAAAGCGTAGTTAAAACAATGAAGCAAAAAACGTGTGGTTTATATCATAGTAATGCGAGAGAGAGAGAGAGAGAGAGAGAGAGAGAGAGAGAGAGAGAGAGAGAGAGAGAGAGAGGAGAGAGAGAGAGAGAGAGATACTTTGATACTTTATTTATTTATTCCTGCCATGGTTTAGACCTATGGTCCACTCCACCAACCATGACAGGCAAACAAATATTCATATGTAATACAATGATTGAGCAGTAGCCTGATTTAACAAATGTAAATTTTCTTTATAATCTATTACCTTATTCTATTATATTATGTGTAATAAAACTAACTGTTTTTTTATCTACAACAATATTGTTAGAGAGAGAGAGAGAGAGAGAGAGGAGAGAGAGAGGAGAGAGAGAGAGAGAGAGAGAGAGAGAGAGAGAGAGAGAGAGAGAGAGAGAGAGAGAGAGAGAGAGAGAGAGAGAGAGAGAAGAGAGAGAGAGAGAGAGAGAGAGAGAGAGAGAGAGAGAGAGAGAGAGAGAAGAGAGAGAGAGAGAGAGAGAGAGAGGAGAGAGAGAGAGAGAGAGAGAGAGAGAGAGAGAGAGAGAGAGGAGAGAGAGAGAGAGAGAGAGAGAGGAGAGAGAGAGAGAGAGAGAGAGAGAGAGAGAGAGAGAGAGAGAGAGAGGAGAGAGAGAGAGAGAGATGAGAGAGAGAGAGAGAGAGAGAGAGAGAGAGAGAGAGGAGAGAGAGAGAGAGAAGAGAGAGAGAGAGAGAGGAGAGAGAGAGAGAGGAGGAGAGAGAGAGAGGAGAGAGAGAGAGAGAGAGAGAGAGAGAGAGAGAGAGAGAGAGAGGAGAGAGAGAGAGATGAGAGAGAGAGAGAGAGAGAGAGAGAGAGAGAGAGAGAGAGAGAGAGAGAGAGAGAGAGAGAGAGAGAGAGAGAGAGAGAGGAGAGAGTGAGAGAGAGAGAGAGAGAGAGAGATGAGAGAGAGGAGAGAGAGACGAGAGAGAGAGAGAGGAGAGAGAGAGAGGAGAGAGAGAGAGAGAGAGAGACAATTAGACAATTAGACCAATTAGACAATTTCTTTATTTATCCTGCCACAGTTTAGACCTACGGTCCAATCTCCCACTGTGACAGGCCAAACAATACATATATTACAATATATAAAGCGAGTTGTGACTGTTACATATTCAACAACAATAACAAAATTATTAATATGTTAATTGTATTACCTTCACTATTATGACTATGATATACTTTGATAAATATTACACTCTATCATACAGATAGTTTATACAACAATGTAAAGGTTAAAGTTAACATTTATTAATATTAAGCTATTTAAGTTTAAACACTACTATTTCACTACTTTCTTACAAATATTCTCCATAATCTAAAGACAATTCTATTAAATACTTTGATAAATATTACACACTATGGTAATGATAGTTTATACAACAATGTAAAGGTTAAAGTTACACATTATTTATCATAATTAAGGTGTTTATTTAAGTTTTTACAATTACATTGAGATTTTCCTACTTTCATTGTTCATGATCTTTTCACGAGATTACATTTGAGCTTTTTTCAAGAGAAATTTTTGATACTGGTACTGTCTTTAATACTATTATCTAGGTTATTTAACAATCTTATTGACTGAGTGTGAAATGCCTTGCCATACACAACAGTTCTGTGTATTGGAAACTGTAAAATTGTACTACCAAAACGTGTTTTGTCTCAAATGTACATTTTCCATGAATCTATATTTTTCATTATAAATATTGAGGCTCTCTCTATTGTTTAAAGTTTTTTATATGCTAATGATAATTATATTATAATTCTAAACGTTCTCTTATTTTTAACCATCCTAACTGTTTGTAGTAATTAGTCACATGGTCATCACAACGTAAGTTAAAAATAAATCTAATACATGGCGTTTTATAAAAGCCTTTTGCAAAACGATCAATCATCATGTTATTCATGTCACAATAAGTCACCAAAGCATAGTCAAACAATGGAAGTACCAAACTAGAAATCAACATGATCTTAATCTCAACAGATGGTCTGAAACATAGACGTTTGAACTGGTATATGCATTGAAAAACCGCTTTTATATACATAGTTTAACCTGTTCTGACCAGGATAAAGTATTCATTATTCTAATCCCAAGATTTAACACCATATTCTCATACTTTAGAAATCTACCATTGATAGATACACGATTGACACTGTTTTAGAATCTATAGTGTTTAACAGTCTACTAGTCCCTAAAATTATTGATTTACAAACATTTGGCAATATTTAAGCTCAAACCATGATCATTACACCATTGAAATAATGTGCTTAAATCAGCATTCAAACTTGCCACTGCATTGTTTATATCCTTAACATTAGTGTGTACATACAATTGTAGTTCGTCAGCATAATAACATTGAATTAACTAAAAAACTAACGAATTCACATATTTTATTTATATACAAAGAAAATAGCATTGCAGAGAGAGTTGAACCTTGCGGAACCACCCACAGGATTATGCCTCCAAATTAGACAGTAAACCTACTCACAGTTTTTACCCTTTGAACCCTATTTGACAAATATGACTGAAAACAATTTGGTAGCATTATCACTAAAACTATATGATTTAAGGATTGATAACAACAATTCATGATGGACGCAGTCGAATGCACGTGTGTAATCAAGTAGAACCATCACAGTTAATTGACGTTTGTCCATAGCAAAGGCGCACATCATCATCAGTAATACGGACCAGGGCAGTTTTGAGTACTAAAGTTGGTTTCTATACCCGAGACTGATACTTATACAGTACATTAGTATTGCAAATAAAATGTATACACCTGTTTCATAGATTAACTTATCAAATTACTTTACCACGAATACACATAGAATATTTTAATTGCTCTGTAGTTGTTTACATTCAATAGGATTCTGTAGCTTTAGGCCAACGGTTAAAATGAGAGCTCTTTTCCATTGCTGGGGAATAAAACGTTGTTCATTAAACAAAAATTAATAACATTGTCTCAGGATAATTCTTAATATTCCTCAATTATAAAAATTATATAACTAGAAAACTTAACATGAATTCCATCGCTGCCTACCTAGCATTCGATGAAATATTCAGTTATAGCATGATGTTATAGCTTCACAATTAATTTCAATTTTAAAACTAAAACAATTATTTCTGATTCATTTGGTCCCAGACTATTTATAATAAGCAATTAAAGTTTATAAATTTTACATTATTACTTATGCCACAGAAGATATCGAATTCAAATTCATCAACCCGAAACCAACTGGATCTAGAATACTTTTTTAGGTTTCTTTCACTACGGCCCTTGATTTTTTACAATTTTCCACATAGACTTATTATTGAGATCAGATTGAAAACAGTTCTCAAAGAGTAAACTATCTTTCTAGGCATCCCTAATTAATCGTTTTTTAATTCTATTTGCCGTAACAACTTATAGTTATTAAATACTAACAGGATCTTTTTGTTAATCTCAACATACCTTTTAATACATAGTGTCTCTTTCTTT